>NC_057391.1:79623555-79704673 GCF_019320065.1 Cervus canadensis
GGGCCTGAAACAGGAATGGAGGAGGCAGCAGAGGATGGGATAGTTAGATAGCGTCACCCACTCAATGGATGTGAAGTTGAGCAAACTCCGGGAGATAGTGGGTTTCCCAGGTGGCGCTAGTGGTAAAGAGCCTGCCTGCCAATTCAGGAAACAGAGATGCGGGTTTGATCCCTGGGTTGGGAAGATCCCCTGGAGGAGGGCATGGCAATTCACTCCAGTCGTCTTGCCTGGAGAATCCCCATGGACAGAGAAGCCTGGCGGGCTACAGTCCATGGGGTCGCAAAGAGCCAGTTACGGCTTAACAACCAAACAACAAAAACAGCATGAAGGAGGGTCTCTTGCTATCCACTGGAGATCTTCTGAACTGTCAGTTAATTTTACCATTTCATAAAATGCAACCGGCCAATGAAAAAGTGAAAAAAAAAAAAAAAAAGACAAAAAAAACTTATCCTCATTAGGAATCAAGGAAATGCAAAACAAGACTACACACTACATTAAACATCCTCAAAATTTAGAAGTCTAACATTACCAGTGTTGGACCAGTATGTGGAAGAAAAGGAACTTGCATACACTGCTAAAAAACAAACACAGTTATTCATCTACTCTTTCTTAAATCTTAATACTGTGGAAGTTAGAAGCAAAGTTGTAAAACTGAAAAACTTTAGAAAGAAAACTTTAAATCTGCCTGCCAATGCAGGAGACATGGGTTTGACCCCTAGTTTGGGAAGATCCCACATGCTGCAGAGCAGCTAAGCCTGTGCACCACCACTATTGACCCTGTTCTGTGGAGACTGGGAACCCCAACTCCTGAGTCCTGGCACCACTACTCCTGAAACCCACACACCGCAGAGTCATGCTCAGCAACAAGGGAAGGCACTGAAATGAGAAGTCCTCGCACCACAGCCAGAGAGTAGCCCTGGCTCTCTGCAACTAGAGAAAAGTCGGAGCAGAAACAAAGACCCGGCCTAGTCAATAAATAAACAAATAAAATTAGAACAATATAAGGTACTTGCCTTATAATTATTCCTTAAAATTTGTACATTATATACAAATTTTTAATGTAAATAATGAAAAGGTGAAATAACTAGAATCATACACAGTAGGTAGCTTTTTGGGCCTAGGATAACACATTTGAGATTTATTATTTTTGCTTCATATGTTGGTAGCTGCTGCTTCTTGTGTCTTAGAAGTTTCCCATTAAACGGATGTGCCAGTTTGTTATTTCATTTGCCTTTTGGAGGATATTTGAGTTCCAAGACTTTGGAATCACTGCAAACACACATCCAAGATTTTGTGTGACCACAAATTTTCATTTTTCTCGAAAATGAAATACCTGGGAGTGAGATTGCTGGGTCATAACTTATGTTTGACTTTATAAAGTATGTTTAACTTTATAAGAAGTTGCTCAGCTTTTTCTCAAAGTGATTGTATCAATGTGTATCCCCACTGTTGCCCTTAAAAATAAAAGGTAGTTACTTGGCTAGTAAAAAATTTGTTAATTTGGAAATAACAGAGAATTACAATTTGGGACAAGCAAGACATGACAAAAACCATAGGCAAACCCAACAAGCCAAGAAGAGGGAAGTTATTTAATAGAGAAAAAGGAGGAAGGTGGGAGGAGTTGTTTTGAACAAAAGTCCATTGGCAAAAAGTGACAGTTTAGGGTGATGGTGGTTTCTCACTGGCTGAATTCTTGGGGTAGTCAGTTTCTGGGAGGGGATGCAATGTACATCTTTTTTTGTTGGGACCTGTGACTGATGATTCTTTCCTGTTAATGATTCTTCTGTTGTGATTTGTAATTGACAATCCTTCCTAAAATTGATGTGGAGTGGTACTGCTGAGAGCTCCCCTTCTGTCCTCCAGATCCATTATGAGGTTCCCTTTTATTAATTTTCACACTACCGGCAATGTGTAAAGCATCCAGTTGTTCCACATCCTCACTAGCATTTGGCATTGTCAGTTTGGGAGGGGGTGCAGAAGAGGGCAGTGATTTTGCTGTTTTCATTGTAACTGGTTTTTTAAAGTATTTATTTATTTCACTACACTGGATCTTAGTTGCAGCCCGTGGGATCTTCACTGTGTCATTCAGGATCTCTCCTTGCGGTGCATGGACTCTCTAGTTGTTGCTCTTGGGCTCAGTACTTGCAGCACATGGACTTAGTAGTTGTGGTGTGGGGGCTTACTTGCTCCTCAGTATGTGTGATTATAGTTCCCCGGCCCATGATGGGACCCTGTCCCCTGAATGCAAGGCAGATTCTTTGCCACTGGACCACCAGGTAAGTCCCATCTGTAACTTATTTTTTTATTCTTTTTGTTTTTTTGGTTGTACTGGGTCTTCCTTGCTGCTTTGTTGCTTTCTCTAGTTGCATTGAGCGGGGACTACACTTCGTCCTGGTGCTCGGACTTCTTGTGGAGACTTCTCTTGTGGAGCACAAGCTCTAGGGTTCCTGGGCTTCAGTGGTTGTAGCACTCCGGCTTAGTAGTTGCAGCGGCATGCAGGCTTTAGGGCGTGAAGACTTCAGTAGTTGCAGCACTCCGGCCCTAGGGGGCGGGCTTAGTAGCTGTGGCACAGGGGCTTAGCTGCTCTGTGGCCTGTGAGATCTTCCCGGACCAGGGATGGAACCAGTGTCCCCTGCATTGGCATTGGCAGGTGGATTCTTATCCACTATACCACCGGAGAAGTCCTGTAACTGATTTTTACTCACAAAAATAGTACATGCTCTTTGTAAAACTCTGTGTGGCTTTGAGGCCCTGGGTATAGAGGGGAATGTGGGTTTAGCCTGTGCCACAGTCTGGACCTTTGAAGACCTGAGTTGTTTAGCATTTCTGATTGTCAACAGAAAACTCTGACATCTCCAAATAGGCAAAAATGGCTTTTGCCACCACTAAAAAGAGTTTCAAGTATCGTTTAGTCTTGTGTTTTCTTTCTTTTCAAGAACCCGGGCCCTTTCCTGGGATTATGGACATTTTGGGAGCTGGAGGTGGCCTTCTGGAATATCGAGCTAGTCTGCTGGCTGGGAAGGGTTTTGCTGTGATGGTGCTGGCTTATTACAACTATGAGGACCTGCCCAAGAGCCTGGAGAACCTCCACCTGGAGTACTTCGAAGAAGCTGTGAACTACCTGCTTAATCACCCTCAGGTTGGAACTTCTCTAGTTTCATGTTCTACATATCAGTTCTCCTTCTCTGAAAGTCTCTTGGTTTTCACAGAATTTGACCAAATTCTTGACAGCCATTCTCTGCCCCCAACACACACTACCTTTCATAGTTACTTTTCCCAGAGAGTTTCCATGCAATTAGATATTACTGCTAGGTTTCCTGCTGGTAAAGGTGTCCTGGTTGAAATTATGGAATTTTATATTCCAGTATTTTGTAGTATTTCATTACAAGCCCAAACACATTGAGAACCCTGGGTTTGACCCAAGAAGTTGAGGAAAAGGGGAAGGAGATCACTGTCTCCAGTTTAAATGTTTGTGTTTAACAAACCTCTCCTTAATGTGCCCATCTGAGAGCAGAGTATTCAGTTTTAAGGAGGTACCTGGTGGCAAAGAACCTGGCTAATAGGAAATAGAGGTTTGGGATATCAGAGGAATAGAAGATGAACCTTGCTTATTTTATAATTCAATCAGTGTTCAAGGTGAATAGAACCACTGGAGCTCTTAGAAAAGGTGGCGGGGTGTATTGGAACCAGCACAATATGTTTGATAGAGAAAAGTTAAATGTGAGATTTCATCTTGCCACTTAACTAGCTTAATGACCTTGGGGCCTGTTTCTTCCTCTCAAAAACTGAGATGACAATAATATCCCATTTCCAGTGTCTTTATGAGAAATGAATGGTTGAAATCAGTTAAGGGTGCCCTTGTAGAAACCATGACAAAAAAAAAAAAAAAAGACTGCTGTTTGAAGGTCAATCAAAAGGCCATTTATAACAGAAGTGTTTGGTGGTTGACAAGAGCAGTGCTTATGGAATAGGGCAAATTACCCTGGAGGGGACTGAGTAGTGAATAAAGAAAGAAAATAAGTCCAAAGATTCCCACAAGTTTTTCTGTGAAGGGAGTAGAAACTAGGTCAGAGTGGATTTGAGGTCAAGAGACTGTTAAAATGCAAGAGGTACTAGAACTAAAATTTACCTAGAGTTAAAGTGTAAGAGGTACACCGATGGGGATGAACCAGTAGAGAAGAAAGTCACAAAGGAAAGAGAGAGGAAGTCATTGCAGGAGCAGAGTCACTGAGGATGAGAGTGGATGAGATCCCAAGGACAAGCAGAGGGGTGGCCTTGGAGAAGAACAGAGCTACTTAGGAAACAGGAGGGAAGCAGGGAGCTTGCTTCATGTGGAACTAATCACACTTGGAAGGGGAAATGAGGACAAGTTCCTTCCTGATAGCTTCTGTTTTCTCCATGAAGCAGGATGGGATGAAAGTGATGGGGAATAAGGCTTAAAGGGGCTTACAGATGTAGGAGACAAAGTGAAATGGTCTTTAAGAGAAGTGGAAAGCAAACATCAGTGATGTGTGGCAGGACTAAGGGCCAGTATGGATGTTTATTTGAAATTTGTGGTCATGACATGAAAGTAAGTTGTGTCAACACAAGTGTGTATTTTTTTCTGTAGCAGTGTTCATTTGCACAAATGCAGGCCCCAAGGAAGTGAATAATAAGTGCATTTAACTGAGGTTAGAACTTTTTCAGGCAAGTATGACCAATTAAAGTAGTTAACAGTGTTTGCAGGAGAGTAGAAATAATGATGAAGCTTGAAATCTAAGCTGGATGAGGTGGGAAGTGAGAACATGAGAAGGCACTGATGGTGAAGAAATGGTGGTCAGAGTCTCAAAGAGGTGGCAGTGGGCACCACTAGAATGGCTAAGCTGGAGGTAAATAGGAGGGTGATTAGAGAGTAGAATGCTTGAAGCTGAGATCTTGGAGATGATATACTTACTGATGACTCAGTTTAGGTTATGACAATGGGAGTGTGTATCTTCAGTGGGAGAGAGAAAAAGATCACTGGAGGTTTGGAGGTCAAGGGACTGTGAGGCCAAAGTATTCAGTTCTCATCCACTTGGTTGTTGAAGACACCAGGAATGGTGATGGAGAAATTGCAGAAAGCAAGTACAGAGGAAGGTAGGCCAGTATCTCAAGGCTGCAAACCTTGATAACTGGGAGAGCCCAGATTCAGGCTCAGTTCCCCGACTCTCAAGTCCAGGCACTACTGGCCACACTGCACCGTTCATGGACTCATTCTCCTTTTCCCTTTGACCTTTTCTCAGGTGAAGGGTCCAGGAGTTGGGCTGCTTGGGATTTCAAAAGGAGGTGAGCTCTGCCTCTCCATGGCTTCCTTCCTGAAGGGCATCACTGCAGCCGTCATAATCAATGGCTCTGTGGCTTCTGTCGGTGGAAACTTACACTACAAAGGTGAGATTCTGCCACCTGTGGGTTTCAACCAAAATCGAATCAAGATGACTAAAGATGGCTTTGTAGACATTGTGGAAATCCTGAACTGCCCTTTGGAAGGACCTGACCAGAAGAGCTTCATTCCTGTGGAAAGGGCTGAGTGCCCCTTCCTGTTTCTTGTGGGTCAGGATGACCACAACTGGAAGAGTGAATTCTATGCTAATGAGGCCTCTAAACGCTTGCAGGCCCACGGGAAGGCAAAACCCCAGGTCATCTGTTACCCAGGGACGGGGCACTACATTGAACCTCCTTACTTCCCCCTGTGCCCGGCTTCCCTGCACACCTTAGTGGGCGTTCCTGTCATCTGGGGAGGGGAGCCCAGGGCTCATGCCAGGGCCCAGGTAGATGCTTGGCAGCAGCTCCAGACTTTCTTCCATAAACACCTGGGTGGGGATAAGGGGCCAAGCTGTGATCTTTTATGCTAATCTATCCTGGGAATAGCTGCCACATTAGTGTGTATGTGTAGTTTTTTCTTTTCTATAATTACATTTTCCCCCTTCAATATTAAAGTGAATTCATTGAGAATTTTTCAAGATTTTTATAAATTCCATACTTTTTCAGTTGTTTGGGAAGAGAATGATTCTACAGACACCACAGCAGGTGGAGAAAGCATACCCTTTAAAACCTAACAACACATAACTGACAAGGCTTTAGTTCTGAAAGGAAGAATTGTACAATTGCTGCTGGGTAGTTTCTTGAATCAATTATACTTGAATTTGTATAATAATTTGTTAATAAGTGATTCTGCTATATATGTATAAAAATCATATAAAATATCAAAAATATTATCAGACTGAGTGTCTCCTTTAAGAATGAAAGTGAACATTTTAGCTGTAAATTAGTAGCTAGATTACTACTTAGTAGTAGTTTTTCTTCTGTCCCACTGTGAGGCAGATGTCATCTCCATTTTACAAGACTCAGAAAAATTTTTGCATGGTGCCTGTAGAGCTGGGGCTCAGTATCCCCACATCCAGTTTCTTCTCTCTTTGTTAAGCTCATCCATGCTCTCTGCAGGGTAACAGCCCCAGCCACAGGGAAAGGAAGTGGCTCTTCTTTCTTCTCCCTAAGTTTTCAGTGGATTTCCTGGAATTGAAGTGTAAGGGTAGGGGTGGTTTCAGGGCACTAATGTTGAAAGTGTAGATCTGGAACAATGTTTAACTGTGGCTTTAACCTAGTGGTACAGATTTGCAGGAGCTGACAGGCAACTCAAAATGCCTACACCCCTTCCCTCGAATGTTAACAATGTGTGTGTGATTTGCCCTCCTCCTTCCTCTTTCCTATCTTTATGTCTCTCTTTCCACCACTTTCTGTAAATAGCATGTTCTATGACAGTTGAAGAAATCTCCAGTTAACCAAGCTGGAGAATCCAGCTTCTCTAGAAATTCTGGGGCTGACATGAGTGATAAAAAGCATCAGAGACTTGGCAGCTAATGAATGACCAAGTCAAATCTATAGACCAAGTATTTCAAATGACACAGAGATGGTTTCCTCTTCAAATTATTTTGCAATGGAGGAGGTAAGAAAAGGGGGAATACAGATGCCACAGGCATGCCTTATGCAGGGGACCAGTGAAACTACCTACTATTGAGTAGAAAATTAGAAAAGAATTCAGAGAGATATGGCTTTTGATATGGGTCTTAACTGATTGGATTTCTTTATTTTTTTCTGAATCTAAAGTAATAAAAATTCATAGGAAACTTGGAAAATAGAGACAGTTATTCAGTAGAAAAGGAGTTGCATATAATCTGTTTACTAGCAGATAGTGCACTTTGGAAAACTCAGCAGTGGCCACAGGACTGGAAAAGGTCAGTTTTCATTCCAATCCCAAAGAAAGGCAATGCCAAAGAATGTTCAAACTACCACACATTTGCACTCATCTCACCTGCTGGCAAAGTAATGCTCAAAATTCTCCAAGCTAGGCTTCAACAGTATGTGAACTGAGAAATTCCAGATGTTCAAGATGGATTTAGACAAGGCAGAGGAACCAGAGATCAAATTGCCAACATCCACTGGATCGTAGATAAAACAAGTAGAATTCCAGAAAAACATCTACTTCTGCTTCATTGATTGTGGTAAAGCCTTTGACTGTGTGGATCACAACAAACTGTGGAAAATTCTTAAAGAGATAGGAATACCAGACCACCTTACCTGCCTCCTGAGAAACCCGTATGTAGGTCAAGAAGAAACAGTTAGAATTAGACATGGAACAACAGACTGGTTCCAAATTGGGGAAGGAGTATCAAGTATCAACAGTATACATCAAGGCTGTATACTGTTACCCTGCTTATTTAACTTCTATGCAGAGTACATCATGAGAAATGCTGGGCTGGATGAAGCACAAGCTGGAATCAAGATTGCCAGGAGAAAGATCAATAACCTCAGATATGCAGATGACACCACCCTTATGGCAGAAAGTGAAGAGGAACTAAAGAGCCTCTTGATGAAAGTGAAAGAGGAGAGTGAAAAAGTTGGCTTAATACTCAACATTCAGTAAATGAAGATCATGGCATCTGGTCCCATCACTTCATGGCAAATAGTGGGGAAACAATGGAAACAGTGAGAGACTTTATTTTCTTGGGCTCCAAAATCACTGCAGATGGTGACTGCAGTCATGAAATTAAAAGAGGCTTGCTCCTTGGAAGGAAAGTTATGACAAACCTAGACAGCATATTAAAAAGCAGAGACATTACTTTGACAACAAAGGTCCATCTAGTCAAAGCTATGGTTTTTCCAGTAGTCATGTATGGATGTGAGTGTTGAACCATAAAGAAAGCTGAGCACCAAAGAATTGATGCTTTTGAACTGTGGTCCTGGAGAAGACTCATGAGAGTCCCTTGGACTGCAAGGAGATCCAATCAGTCCATCCTAAAGGAAACCAGTCCTGAGTGTTCATTGGAAGGACTGATGTTGAAGCTGAAACTCCAATACTTTGGCCACGTGATGCGAAGAGCTGATTCATTAGAAAAGACCCTGATGCTGGGAAAGATTGAAGGCGGGAGTGAAAGGTTGTTGCTGAACCACGAAAGACACTGGGATTCTTGGCCTCCGGAGGAGAAGAATTCAATCCGGTACCAGAGATGAGGCTTGATGGCTCAGAGCTTTCGTGTAGTAGTTTTATTAAAGTATAAAAGAGATAGAGAAAGCTTCTGATGTGGACATCAGAAGGGGGCAGAAAGAGTACCGCCCGCTAGTCGTTAGCTGGATGTTATATAGCTACTAGCAGTCTGCTAATTAAAGAAAGGAAATGTCTCAAAACTCAGAGAATGGCACCAGGTGAGTCATCCCGGGCCATAAAACGATTGACATGAATCTTGAAGAAAGGCAGATTACCATACAAATATATAGTTTCATTAACATAGATTAGGAGAACAATGTATGAGTGTAACATACTGGTTTATCAAGTTGGTTCTGAGCCTAAATCTGAGCCTTTAGGTGGAACTGACTTGAAGATAGAGTCTAGAGTAAATGCAGAGTACATTAACATAGCTCAAGACAAACATTTCCATAAGAAAAATGCATTGGTTAGCTCAAGGTTTGAGAAAAGTTAAGTTCAGGTAGAAGCAGGTGTCTTTATGGCAACACAGAATTTTAAAAGAAACCTCTTTTTAAATTTGTATAGAGAAGGGGGGAAAATATAACACTTGTTTGTTTCCTCCTGCTGCTTAAGAGAGAGAGAAAAAATGTCTGACGCTTGCAGCCTATTTCCTCCATTTGGAGACCCCTGGCCTTCCTGCCTGTTACCCTCTCAGGAGGAGAAGGTGACGACAGAGGATCAGATGGTTGGATGGCATCACTGACTCAATGGACATGAGTTTGGGCAAGCTACAGGAGTTGGTGATGGACAGGGAGGCCTGGCCTGCTGCATTCCATGGGGTCGCAAAGAGTCGGACATGACTGAGTGACTGAACTGAACTGAACTGAAGAAATAACTTACAGATTTCCTACAATGATGTATGTATTTAAACTACTCAGAAACTGACAGAAGTAAGATAAACAATAAGTGAAGACATAGAAGATATGAACTATATAAATAATTAACTTGATTAGATAGAGTCATAGAGAGAAAGAGAGTAGGAAGCTTTGTTTCCAATAGACAGATAATACATCTTCTCAGTTCAGTTCAGTTCAGTCGCTCAGTTGTGTCCAACTCTTTGTGACCCCATGGACTGCAGCATGCCAGGATTCCCTGTCCATTGCCAACTCCGAGAGTTTACTCAAACTCATGTCCATTGGTCAGTGATGCCATCCAACCATCTCATCCTCTGTTGTCCTCTTCTCCTCCTGCACTCAATCTTTCCCAGCATCAGGGTCTTTTCAAATGAATCAGCTCTTCGCATCACGTGGCCAAAGTGTTAGAATTTCAGCTTCAACATCAGTCCTTCCAATGAACACTCAGGACTGATCTCCTTTAGGATGGACTGGTTGGATCTCCTTGCAGTCTAAGGGACTCTCAAGAGCCTTCTCCAACACCACAGTTCAAAAGCATCAGTTCTTTGGTGCTCAGCTTTCTTTATAGTCCAACTCTCACATCTATACATGACTACTGGAAAAACCATAGCCTTGACTAGACGGACCTTTGTTGTCGAAGTAATGTCTCTTCTTTTTAATAAGCTGTCTAGGTTGGTCATAACTTTCCTTCCAAGGAGTAAGCATCTTTTAATTTCATGGCTGCAATCACCATCTGCAATGATTTTGGGTCCCCCCCCCAAAACCTGCCACTGTTTCTATCTTCTTTTCAAATACTCTTAAGTATTTATAAAACTTGACAATGTTCAGAACATTAAGAAGTAATAAAGTACCAAAAGTACTGTTGACTGAAAAATCCAAACCTGAAAGTTGAGAATTATGTTTTATTTGGTGGACAAAACTGAGGACTTGGGCCTGGGACACAGCCTCTCAACTCTGAGACTGTTCCAAAGAGGTAAGGGAGGAGCCAGGTTATATAGGGTTTCCCTAGTGTCTTAGTTGGTAAAGAATCTGCCTGCAATGAAGGGGAAGACGTGGGTTCAATCCCTGGGTTGGGAAGATCCCCTGGAGAAGGGAATGGCAACCCATTCTAGTATTCTTGCCTGGAGAATTCCATGGACAGAGGAGCCTGGTGGGCTACATACAGTCCATGGGGGTCACAAAGAATTGGACACGACTGATCAACTAACATTTTCACTTTCTTTCAGGTTATGTAGGGGTTTTGCAACAATGACCAGGCAGTTGGGAACATCAAAAGACTACTGTTAAAGAAAACTAGGTATCTCAAGTTAATAAATTAAGTACACTTTTGTGTTTAGGAAGATACATGAGTCTGGGCGTATTGAAATAATCTCTTTGATATATACCTTAGCTACCTAGGGCCAGTATCCTGGTTTTTTCCCATTCTGAGTCCCCCCAGGATGCACCTCAGGGGAAGCCTGTCTGTCTCCATTCTGAGTTCCCTCAGTGTCACTCTCAGCTGTGGCTGTACTGGCCTAATGCCTGGAACATCCTTTGTTTACTGATATGGCAGGCAATATTTTTCATTCACAGTAGAAATGATGCAGACTATATTTCTTAAATACAGTTGGAGTAAAATAGAAATTAATAAGAGATTTACCAGAGAGAGTAAAAGTGGAATTTAAACACATTGGAAAACATAGGGTTGATAATATCTCTATCTTTCAAAGTCGTAGATTTAGTTGAAATTTGATGGGGCAAGAAATAAACACACGTTATTTAAAATTACAAAATTAACCAAGAGAATAACAAAAAATAATAATACATCTATCAACACCTGGAGGAAGAAGAAAGAGTAAGTTGAATGTTCATGAGTCAGTAAATAACTACAAAATGCAAAAATTAAGAAATAAAGAAACATGCATAATATTTAATACAATGAAGGTAACCATAAAAACAAGTGAAAATACAGATAGTTAAAAGAGGCTGCTTGAAGAACATGGGACTTTTTTATAGGGCAGTGGTGCAAAACCAGACTGCTGATTTGCATTTTAAGTTTTTTCCCACCCTTATACTTATTACTGTGCAGAAATTGCATTCTAAGCTGCTTCAGTCATGTCTGACTTTTTGTGATGCTATGGGCGGTAACCGGCTTGGCTCCTCTCTTCATGGGATTCTCCAGGCATGAATACTTGGGTGGGTTGCTATGCCCTCCTGTTGAGGATCTTCCTGACCCAGAGATCGAACCCGTGTCTTATGTCTCCTGCATTGGCAGGTAGGTTGTTAACCACTAGCGCTACCAGGAAGGCCTATCTGGGGAAAAAATTAAAATTTTCAATTTATACAAAAGCTGTTTCCAAACAACTTAGATTAAAAAGGAGTCATAGAAATTAAAAACTATTAAGAGGTTATGATGAAATAATATGCAAAACACATTTAACCCTTGAGCAACACAGGTGTGAACTACACAGGTCCACCTACATGTGAACTTTTTTCTTTTTTTGAACTTAAAAAAAATATGTACTACAGTACTTCACCAGCTGCTGTTGCTTGAATACATGGAAATGAACACAGATACAGAGGGATAACTATTAAGTTATACTTGGATTTTAACTGCATGCAGGGTCAGTGCCCCAGCCCCTGAAGTGTTCAAGGGTCAATAGTTCTTCCACATGGGGTTGCAAAGAGTCAGACATGACTAAGCAACTAACACTTTCTTGCACATAATACTATGTATTATAAGTAATCTAGAGATAATTTAAACTATATGAGAGGGTTTTCATAGGTGATATGCAAACACTACTCCATTTTTTATAAGGGACTTAAGTATCTATAGATTTTGGTATTGTCTGGGGTCCTGAAACAAATCCGATAGTGAGGTAAAACTGTATTCTAAGGTCTCTTTCATATTGAGAGAAAGGTAAAGAAACTGTCCACGCTGTTAACATTTCAAGAGTAACGATTCTTTTCAAAAATTTTACCTTTTCAAAAATTCAAGAGTAACTACTAAAATAAACAATGTTTAATTCACAAATGAATAGAAAAGAACACAGGAAAAAAAAGGAAAAACTTACTAAATCCAGAAGAAGGCAAGGGACTTCCCTGGTGGTCCAGTGGTTAAGAATTCACTTTCCAATGCAGGGAACACAGGTTTGATCCTTGGTGGGGATCGAAGCCTGTGTGCAACAACTACTCAAGCACGTGTATCTACAGCCCGGGTTCCACAATAAGAGAAGCCACCTCAAGGAGAAGCCTGCACACTGCAACGAGAGAGTAGCTGCGGGGAGCGGCTTGAAAGAGCTGACTCTGGGAGCTGCCTTGATTGATTGTCGAGGGTCTGTTCGCAGACATAGCTCTCTGTCCCGCCACCCCTCTGAAATTTACTATCCAAGTTAACTCCTAACAGACCATTAGTGAGCCTTGAATGCACACAAGGTGCAGATAGATGGCTTTGCACGACTGCCCTTAAGATAAGTAGGATGCCTTTGGCGCCAGGAGAGAGCTCTGGTGATTGTTATCTTAAAGATGATGTACATGGGGAAGAATTTTCTTTGGGATGCCTCTCTTCTTGGTTTAGTATATATGTAACCCTGAGAAATAAAGAATCATCGTTGACTGCAGCGATCCTCTCGACCCCATCTGTTCTGTCTCCTTTTTTCTTAGCCTAAAGGAACGCGTAGTGTTGCTCGCTGAAATCTTCCGGCTGGCCCGGCAAGTGGCGCCCAACAGCGTGGAGCTCGACGAAAGTTCCTTGCGGCCGCTGCCCGTTGAAACTATTAAGGTAAGTAAGAGTGTGTGTATTTGTATATTGAGGGGCAGGAAGGAATATTGTCGAGAGTATAAACCATGGGACAAGATAATAGTCGTCAGTTGTTTGTGCATATGTTACAGATAATGTTAAAGGATCGGGGAATGCAGGTTACTAAAATGAAATTGCAGACTTTTCTTAGTTTTGTTGAGGAAGTATGTCCCTGGTTTCCACAGGAAGGGACTATGAGTTTAGAGATATGGAAAAAGATAGGGAAACAGATTCAAACATATTATACTCTCCACGGACCTAATAAGGTTCCTGTGGAAACATTTTCATTATGGTCTTTAATAAGAGACTGCCTTGATTTTGAACATGAGGAAGGGAGTAAATTAAAACACATGCTCCCACCCGAAGAACCAATTTATGCTACTCCTAAAGTTTATGCTACTCCTAAAGGGAAAGGACCCACAAACTTTGAATTAGAATCTGCAAAACCTTTGAAGGAAAATGAGGGAACGCTGACTCCAGAGGATGAGGAAAGTTTAGAGGAACAGGCAGCTGCTTACCATAAGGATGATCATTGGGAATTACTTGTAACTGACAATTCGAATGTGCAGGCAACAGCTGCCCCTCCGACAAAGGGTCTGGAGGCACTCATGCAGAAATTATTAATAACAATAAAGGAAGAAATAAAAAGGGAAGGTAGGGATGAAGGCGCTGGTGCAATCTCTACTGCGCCTCCTGCTTATGCACCCTCAACTATTACTGGATTAGATCCTCCACCTATTTCCAAACCTGAAAATTTGTTGAATATAACTCGTGAATCACACAGTTTGTCCCCCTTGCAAAAGGCTATGCAACAGGCCCAAAGAGCTGGAGAAACTGTTCAGGGATTCTCCGCTACTTTCCCGGTATTCGAGCATGAAAACCAAAGGTATTATGAAGCTTTACCTTTCAAACAACTAAAGGAATTAAAAATTGCCTGTGGTCAATATGGACCTACGGCTCCTTTTACCCAGACCATGATAGAGAGTCTAGGAGGTCAAAATTTGCCACCTAGTGATTGGAAACAAATTGCAAGAGCTTGCTTATCAGGAGGGGACTATTTATTATGGAAATCAGAATTTACAGAACAATGTGGCCATATAGCTGAACTAAACCAGCGACAAGGGATCAATACTACATATGAAATGTTGGTAGGGGAAGGGGCCTACCAGAATACCAATGCTCAATTGAACTATTTGCCTGGAGCATATGCTCAAATTTCTAATGCTGCTCGGCAGGCTTGGAAAAAGCTCCCTTGCTCTAGTAATAAGACTGAGGATCTTTCAAAAATTCGTCAGGGGCCTGATGAACCATATCAAGATTTTGTGGCTCGTCTTCTTGAAGCAGTAGGTAAGATTATAGCTGATGAGCAGGCTGGAATAGTGCTTACTAAACAATTAGCCTATGAAAATGCAAATTCTGCCTGTCAGGCTGCACTTAGACCGTACAGAAAAAAGGGAGGTCTATCAGATTACATTCGTATATGTGCTGATATCGGACCTTCCTATATGCAGGGTATTACCCTGGCTGCAGCTTTACAAGGTAAAAGTATAAAAGAAGTATTATATCAACAGCAAATGAAAAATAAACGAGGATTACCTAGTAGGGGAAATGCTGGCTGTTTTGTTTGTGGCCAGCCTGGACATCGTGCTGCCTTTTGCCCCCAACAAGCCAATTCAGGGAATATAAAAACTCCTAATTTATGCCCTAGGTGTAAAAAAGGAAGACATTGGGCAAAAGATTGTAAATCTAAAATTGATGTCCAGGGCAACCCACTTCCCTCGCAGTCGGGAAACTGGGTGAGGGGCCAGCCCCTGGCCCCGAAACAATGTTATGGGGCAATGCAGGGAAATCAGATGGTAGAAGGCGAGTTACAGACTTGTTCAGAGCCACCTCAGGGAGCGCAGGCTTGGACCTCTGTTCCTCCTCCTACACAGTACTGACTCCCGAAATGGGAATGCAGGCTCTGCCCACTGGGGTATACGGCCCTTTGCCTGATGGAACCATCGGACTTTTGCTCGGACGTAGCAGCTCCACCATAAAAGGACTGCTCATAGCTCCTGGAGTAATTGATGCTGATTATACAGGAGAAATCAAAATTATGGCCCATTCCCCACAATGCATTACCACCATAGCTAGTGGACAGCGTATAGCTCAATTGATATTGGTCCCTGCAGTGCAAACAGGAAAAGCATTGGCTTCCAGGAGAGGGGAAGGTGCCTTTGGATCCTCTGACGCCTACTGGGTCCAGGCAATAACTAATAATCGTCCTGAGTTAACTTTAAGAATAAATGGAAAGTTCTTTACAGGCATTCTGGACACAGGAGCTGATGTTTCTGTTATTGCTGAGAGACACTGGCCCCGAGAATGGCCTAAACAGATAGCTATATCAACATTGCAAGGAATTGGTCAAACTAATAACCCTGAACAAAGTACAGAGCTGTTACATTGGACTGACCATGAGGGTCACGAAGGAGACATTAGACCTTATGTCCTCCCAAACCTCCCTGTAAATTTGTGGGGACGAGATGTTATGACTCATATGGGAGTATACTTATACAGCCCCAGTGATCAGGTTAGCAATCAGCTTTTAGATCAAGGGCTTCTTCCCACCTCGGGACTTGGAAAAAATAATCAGGGAACTGTTGTGCCTGTTCAGACAAAAAGGTTACCAAAAAGAAGTGGACTTGGGTATTTTTAGAAGGGACCTCTGATCCTCCTGTAATTCACGCAGATCCTATTACTTGGAAGTCTGAGGAGCCTGTGTGGGTTGATCAGTGGCCCCTTTCCAAAGAGAAAATTGACGCTGCCCAACAACTGGTGCAGGAACAGTTAGAATTGGGACATATTGAACAGTCTAATTCACCTTGGAATTCGCCCATTTTTGTTATTAAGAAAAAATCTGGGAAATGGAGGCTTTTGCAGGATCTGTGAAAGGTTAATGAAACTATGGAAGTCATGGGAGCATTACAACCAGGATTGCCTTCTCCCATGGCTATTCCGAGGGATGCCCACATAATAATTCTAGATTTAAAAGACTGCTTTTATACTATTCCTCTAGCACCTCAAGACTGCCCTCGATTTGCTTTTAGTGTTCCATCTGTTAATTTTTCCCAACCAATGCGCAGGTATCATTGGAAAGTTTTGCCACAGGGTATGGCCAATAGCCCCACCTTGTGCCAGAAGTTTGTTGCAGCAGCATTGCTTACGGAGTTTTTCTGCTATGGGCCTACCTAAATGCATCAAAACAGACAATGGCCCTGGATATGTTGGCCGCAATTTTCAAACCTTTTGTGCCCAGCTGCGCATCGTACACAAGACTGGAATCCCATATAACCCACAGGGCCAAGGAATTGTTGAGCGGGCACATCAAACCCTTCAGCACCAACTGAAAAAATTAAAAAGGGGGAGTTTGTATGCTATTACGCCTAACAATCTTCTTAGTCATGCTTTGTTTGTTTTAAATTTTCTGAGCCTTGATAAAAATGGAAAATCAGCAGCTCAACGTTTTTGGCACTATGATAATAAAAAGGCACGGCCATTAGTCAGGTGGAAAGACCCGCTAGAAGGCAGATGGCATGGGCCGGATCCAGTTCTAATATGGGGGAGAGGTCATGTTTGTGTTTTCCCGCAGAATGCCGAAGCGCCGCGCTGGCTCCCGGAAAGGTTGGTACGCACGGCAGAGGAGAGCACTGGAGGAGCGAATGAGACAGCTCACAATCCAGGAGACGGTCCCGCTGCTGACAGCTCAGCAGATACAGGCACTGTTACAGATGGCGTGTGAGAATGCTTCCAACCCTTCCCCTGCCTCTCCTACTAGTATATTAATTTCATTATTACTTCTTTTAAACCAGATAAGTTCCATGGAAGCCAGTATCTTCTGGGCGTATGTTCCTGATCCCCCTCTTTTACAGCCCGTTGGATGGGAAATGAGTTCTGTTCCTGTGTATGTGAATGACACAATACTTTTGGGGGGGTTTTCTGATAAGCATATTTTTCCACAGAATGCCAGTATTTCTTATACGGGATCCTCTTCACAATTACCAATGTGCTTTTTCCGAAATCATAATGTTTCAGGATGTCTTACTGTTACAGATGCAGAATACTTTGGTTATGATTATGACCATGACCGCCGTAATTGGATAGTGGATATTCCTAGCATTACGAAATCCACAGGATATGCACGACGAGTCAATGGAACCGGACCTAAAGACATTCCATTTTGTGGCCTGGGGGTAAAAGGACGATATATAGCTGTGCCATGGAAACTTTGTAGAGATGAGACTGCTACTGTATATTCTATTACTAATGACACACATTCCCTTTGGGACTGGTCGCCAGACTCCAACAGGAACCCCGGAAAGGAAGGCGGCAGACAACTTGCAGCTAGAATTTGGAATCTTGGTGGCACCACGGTGTATCAGACTGAGATATGGAAGCTGTTGGCTGCTTTCGGAACAGATGGGTCCCTTTTACAGACTGGAGGAAAGACCAAAGGAGTACTATCCTGGAGAGCGTATTGGTGGAATGAGACTTGGAGATATCCTCGGGCCTGCGTACCCTATCCCTTTATGATCCTTGTTGGCTCTGTGACTCTTTCTAAAAATGCTAGCCTATATCATGTTCATTGTTTTAATTGTACCCTGACTAATTGTATAAGAGGTATGGAAAATAATTCTGGGGCTCTGATAGTTAAACAACCGCCCTTCGTCATGATGCCTGTAAATCTTACTGAGCCTTGGTATGAAGAGTCAGGGCTTGAGCTGTGGAATAAGGTGCGTACAGCCCTTGCTAGGCCACGAAGGGGGATAGGATTAATAATTCTAGGAGTAGTAACACTTATAACTTTGATTGCTTCTGCAGTTACTGCTTCTGTATCTTTAGCTCAATCTGTGCATACTGCTGGCATTGTAGACGATTTGGCAAAAAACACTTCAAAGGCTTTAGGGATTCAAGAAGATATAGATAGAAAATTAGAGGATAGACTAAATGCGCTTTATGATGCAGTAAGATTTTTGGGAGAAGAAGTGCAAGGGTTAAAGCTAAGAACAAAAATTAGATGTCATGCTAACTATCGTTGGATTTGTGTTACACCAAAAATTTATAATGATACTGAAACTCCTTGGGACAGAGTGAAATCACATTTAGATGGTATTTGGCATAATGAAAACATTTCCTTAGATCTATTACAACTTCATCAGGAAATTCTTGATATAGAATTCCTCGGGCTAGTATGGATTTGGCAGAAAATGCTGAAGAGTTTGTTAACAGTTTGTTTTCCAATTTTCCTTCAATAACCTCACTTTGGCATCTTTTTTCAGGGGTCGTGGCCATGCTTCTGGTATTAGCGCTTTTTGTGTGCATTACTCCTTGTATCATAAAGAAATTTGTCAAAGAGCTGTGGGACATCAAGGCTGTCCTACACAGTAATTATTTACGCCAAAAGAATCAGGCGTGCCATTTTATTAAATAAAAGAGGGGGAGCTGCGGGGAGCGGCTTGAAAGAGCTGACTCTGGGAGCTGCCTTGATTGATTGTCGAGGGTCTGTTCGCAGACATAGCTCTCTGTCCCGCCACCCCTCTGAAATTTACTATCCAAGTTAACTCCTAACAGACCATTAGTGAGCCTTGAATGCACACAAGGTGCAGATAGATGGCTTTGCACGACTGCCCTTAAGATAAGTAGGATGCCTTTGGCGCCTTGAGAGAGCTCTGGTGATTATCTTAAAGATGATGTACATGGGGAAGAATTTTCTTTGGGATGCCTCTCTTCTTGGTTTAGTATATATGTAACCCTGAGAAATAAAGAATCATCGTTGACTGCAGCGATCCTCTCGACCCCATCTGTTCTGTCTCCTTTTTTCTTAGCCTAAAGGAACGCGTAGTGTTGCTCGCTGAAATCTTCCGGCTGGCCCGGCAAGTAGCCCCTGCTTTGCCACAACCAGAGAAAGCCAGCAAGCAGCAGTGAAGACGCAGCACAGCCAAAAATAAATAAATAAATATTTTAAAAAGGAATAGCAGGTTCACATGCCCACTTACATGCTTTCTTCAACTTCTGGAAACAAAACCTAGCTGGAAGCACTCAGATTTGGGGGAAAGTGGCAGCTGGAGGGAGAGTAGACTATCATTTCACATTGTAAACTTTTCAATATTGCTTACATCTGTTTTTCAAAGTACATATTTTTGTCCTTCAAAAAGAATTGATTTTTCCTTACAGAGCAATTTAGAAGCACTGTGCAAACCTATGACAATTATCTGGAGACCATGAGAAACAGTTGGAGAAGGAAATGGCAACCCACTCCAGTATTCTTACCTGGAACATTCGAAGGGCAAAGGAGCCTGGTAGGCTACAGTCCATGGGGTCACAAAGAGTCCGACACAACTGAGCGACTGAGCACACGTGAGGAACAAAACACAGATGTGCTCAATCCCTGGGTACTATGAAATTAAACATGACATTTTGCTTCCTAGTATTCTTCAAAGCCTTTCACATACACTGTCATCTTTGATCCCCATATAGGAGACATTCATCATGTTAAACACAAGAACTCTTAAACCCCAAACGATATATAATTACTTGAGACTACAGAACTAGTCAGTGATGAAGTCATGGCGAGAATTCTAATCTATTTCACCCCAATGTTGCTGCTCACTGTTGAGTTCCACATTTGGAGTCTGTCAAGGCTCTGACAGTTAGAGATTAATCCTCAGCAGCTTAACATTCTCCAAGCCTCAGGTCCCTCCTCTAGAATATTTGAAAAATACTCCCAGTGTTTTACAGACTTGTTAAATTGTGAATGTAAAACACACAATTTAATAAGATGAATCAATTTAACAAGAGTAGCCACTACTCTTTAGCAACGGTGTACCCTGGAGAAAGAAAGGGCAACCTACTTTAAGATTCTTGCCTGGAGAATCCCACGAACAGTCTGTACAGTTGCAAGGAATCAGACATGACTGAAGGGACTTAGTGTACACAGTCATTACTACACTATATATAAATTGTAGTAAATATAAAATACATCCTTGGACATTATATCTGCATTGCTTCCAGGGTCACATTCAAAACGTTGACCGTTAGTGTCTACAAAGACTGAATGTTCTCATTCTCTATGATACAGCAATTTCAATCTTTGGTATTCACTTCACAGTAATGAAGCACTATATCTAAGAATCCCAAGCTGGGAATTATCAAACGCCTATATGGGCTTCCCTGGTGGCTCAGAGGTTAAAGCGTCTGCCTGCAATGCAGGCGACCTGGGTTCAATCCCTGGGTCAGGAAGATCCCCTGGAGAAGAAAGTGGCAACCCACTCCAGTAATCTTGCCTGGAGAATCCCATGGATGGAGGAGCCTGGTGGGCTACAGTCCACGGGGTCGCAAAGAGTCAGACACGACTGAGCGACTTAACTAACTAACTATAGTCAGTAAAATTTGACAAATACATTTATGATTACAAAATGCAGTACTATTTGGCAGTGATCACGGAAAATCTACAACTGCTCCAAACAGTATCCAACAGTAATCTCAAAAACATAATGTGAGAATAAAATCAGACACTAAAGACGGCAGACTGAAGGATTCATCACCATAAAATAAGAGTTGGGAAAAACCAACCCGTTTTATTGGACTCAGAGTACCTTGGGAACGGGAAAGCGACTGGAGTCGAAAGGAGGGTGGCTTCTGGAGTGCTGGCAGGGATGTTTCTGAATCCCTGTGCTGGGTTACCCAACTAAGTACGTTCGGGTTTTGTAATTCATTGAACTGTACACTTAAGATTTACGCACGTTTTTGGTATGTACGTTATAATTCATTAAAAGTTTTAAGTTGCCCTTTTCTATGGAAGGGCTACAAGTCTTGGAATTCTGTCTATAGTCACTCAGCTCTGGTTTCACCTTGAATCAATTACCCGCAACGAGTGCGGGAGGTTTGAGGCTGAAAAGAGGCGTCCGCGGGCGGGTGTGGCACCGCACGGGACTGCGTCCCGCCGGGAAAACGACTTTTAGTCAGGCAAGTTGCCGGCTAGAGGAGGTACTTGGACCGGAAGCGCCAGGACGCCTCCGGGGGCGCCTCAGCCTTTGACCGCTCCCGGCGCCAGGCGACGCCTGACCTCATCGGTCCACTGGGCGCGCACAGCCGGCCTGGGATGGGACACCGGAAGCGACCTGAGCTTTCACATTCAGGGTATGGGCTGCGACAGTGCGTCTGGAATGACAGTGACAGTGACGCTGGAGCCGGCGGGCCGCTGCCGCTGGGACGAGCCCGTGCGCATCGCTGTCCGCGGCCTGGCGCCGGGGCAGCCGGTCACGCTGCGCGCGTCCCTGCGCGACGAGAAGGGCGCGCTCTTCAGGGCCCACGCGCGCTACTGCGCCGACGCCGCCGGCCTGCTGGACCTGGAGCGCGCGCCCGCGCTGGGCGGCAGCTTCGCGGGGCTCGAGCCCATGGGGCTCTTCTGGGCTCTGGAGCCCGAAAAGCCTTTTTGGCGATTTCTGAAGCGGGATGTGCAGACGCCCTTCGCCGTGGAGCTGGAGGTGTTCGACGGTCACGAGCCCGGGACCCAGCGACTTCTGGGCCGGGCGGTGCACGAGCGCGACTTCCTGGCGCCCGGGGTGCGGCGCGAGCCGGTGCGCGCGGGCCGGGTGCGCGCCACGCTCTTCCTGCCGCCAGGTGAGCCTGGGGTGCTGGGGCCTGGCGAGCGTGTTCTCCAGGCCGTCTTGGTTTGCGATACCGCTTCCCAGGAAGGGTGGCTTGGGATCAGGGTCAGAGAAGAGGATGTTGACTAGATCAGTGACCTCACAGCCACAATGGAGGCTTTTGATTGGTTCTGCACTCTGCTCTGCAGTTTCCTTGCATTATCTCATTTAACATCTGTATCCCAAAGAGGTGGATACTGTTAGTATGCAGATTTAAAAAAAGAAAAAAGGACTGGATGGGGTCCGTAAGGTTCACTTTGCTATTAATAATTAGTCTACAGATCTCTATAGGCTTCAGCTCCGTAGACCTTAACACAATATGATGGAACCTATTACCAGAACACTCTTCTCTAGTGTCCTGCTTACACTGGGCCCCTTACCCACATTTTCATGCTCCTCTCTACCACAAATCACTTTTCGGACTTCACTGCCTTCCTTCCTTAAAGCCTCACTGAATACCTTTTTTTCTTTTTTCTGGTCAAGTGACATTTGAAATATAAGTACACACACACACAGAGTCGTGTTGATGCAACACAATACAAAAGTTTTCTTGCAAGATTATTAACTTGGTTATTCTTCCCTACAACTACAGATTCTTCGATCCTTTGAGATAATTTGTTATAAAGTAATATGGAGGATAAACACGTTGATAAATTATCATATATTTTCCTTGGACTCCTTTCCCTAAAAGGAACTTGTAACCCTTTTCAATAATGACTCAGGGAACTGTTATCTTTCCTTTGAGTCACAGGAACTGACTAATAGTTTAGAAAGATCTCTAAAAGGAAAGCAGGATGGAAAAAATAAAAAATTTTTTTTAAATAATAAAAAAATAAAAATAAAAGGAAAGCAGGCTCTTTTTAAAAAATTGAAGTGAAAAAAAAATTTTAAAAAAAATTGAAGTGTAGTTGATATACAATGTATTCATTTCTGCTGTACTGCAAAGTGACTCAATTATACATATATGTATTCTTTTCCATTATAGTTTATCACAGGGTATTGAATATAGTTCTCTGTGCTATATGGTAAGACCTTGTTATTTATCCATTCTCTATATACTAGTTTGCGTCTGCTAACCCCAAACTCCCACTCCATCCCTTTGCAACACACCCTCCCTCTTGGCAACCATAAGTCTGTTCTCTACATCTGTGAGTATGTTTCTGTTTTGTTGATAAGTTCATTTGTGTCATATTTTAAATTCTACATTTCAGTGTATCATATGGTACTTGGCTTTCTCTTCCTGACTTGGTTCACGTAGTGTGATAATCTCTAGGTCCATCCATGTTGCTGTAAATGTTGGTTCATTCTTTTTTATGGCTGAGTAGTATTCCATTGCATATATATACCATATCTTCTGTATCCATTCATCTGTCAGTGAACATTTAGCTTGTTTCCTTGTCTTGGTTGTCGTGAACAGTGCTGCTATGAACATAGGGATTCATATATCTCTTTGATTTATAGTTTTTTCCTGGTATATGCCCAGGAGTGGGACTGTTGGATCACATGGCAACTCTATTTTTAGTTTTTTGAGAACCTCCATACTATTTTCCATAGTGGCTACACCAACTTATATTTCCTCCAACAGTGTAGGAGGGTTCCCTTTTGTCCACACCCTCTCCAGCACTTATTTGTAGATTTTTTAATGATGGTCATTCTGACTCATGTGAGGTGAGTATCTATCTCATTGTAGTTTTGATTTGCATTTCTCTAATAATTAGTGCTGTTGAGCATGGAAAGCAAATTCATTAAATTATATAATATTTCCCCTTTGTAATATTACTGTCTCTAGGATCTGGACCCTTCCCAGGGATCATTGACATCTTCGGTATTGGAGGAGGCCTATTGGAATATCGGGCCAGTCTTTTGGCTGGCCATGGCTTTGCCACATTGGCTCTAGCTTATTATGACTTTGATGATCTTCCCAAGAAATTTGACGTGATACACCTGGAATATTTTGAAGAAGCCCTGTGCTACATGCTCCAGCACACCCAGGTTCTCCTACTGTCCTTTATCCTTCTCTTCAGAACCACCTCCAGAGGGCTGTCCCTGTGCACTCACCTGTGCCCGGTGCATGGGTGCTGCTCTGCTCTTCTTTCACAGAGATTGCTTTTGGAGACTTCCTTGGTTTTAGTGCCTAAAGCACCTAAAGCACCATCCCCTTTCTTTGTCAGATGGGTTAATAATGCAGAATTCACTGTAAAAGTCATGTGAAATTTTATTTCAAGGAATTAATGCAGAATTCATTGTAAAATTCATGGGAAATTTTATTTCAAGGAATTAGGTAGTGATATGAAAATTCCTTTTGAGAGAAAGTGGAGTTTCTAATTTCTTCGCTTTGAATGCTTTTTAATATTTTTCTGACAGCAGGGTATGTTCTCAGATGATCTAAACTTGTCCACCCATTTCAGAAGCTAAGAACTACTTAATTGGACTCTGCAGTCCTGCTTTGTTTCTATTAAGTTAACCATTTTTCAGTATATATTTAGAAGTGGTATGATAATGATTCACTTCTTGTAACAGAATTTGGTTTCACAGACTTAGATTCCCAAGAACATACAGGCTCCTTGACTCAGCATTCTCTAGTATCTGACTCTCTGGAAGTTTGTGAACAATCCTGGTGGCTCAGTCAAGTAAAGAATCTGTCTGCAATGCAGGTAGACCCAGGTTTGACCCCTGGGTGGGGAAGATTCCTTGGGGAAGGAAGTGGTCACCCTCTCCAGTATTCTTGCCTGGAGAATCCCATGGACAGAGGAGCCTGGCAGGCTACAGTCCTTAGTGACTAAGCCATCATCCCAGATTTACCATTGAATTTGTTTGCCACATGTCCAGCAAGATAGTCTTTATATGGGAAGAAACTCCTCTGTGAACTGAGGTTGAGTGTCTTGTGGCCAGTTCACAAATTAGAGCTAGCAGCAACTCTAGTTGCATTTAGAAAAACGTTTTTCTTTTGGGTAAGTTCTTGACTCTTATCTCCTTTTCTTCCAGATAAAGGGCCCACGCATTGGGCTTCTGGGCATTTCTTTAGGGGCTGATATTTGTCTCTCCATGGCCTCATTTTTGAAGAACATCTCAGCCACGGTTTCCATCAATGGATCTGGGTTCAGTGGACACAGAGTCATACACTACAAGGACAGCAACATTCCACCGTTGGGCCATGACCTGAGGCGAGTGAAGGTAGCTTTCTCAGGCCTCCTAGACATTGTGGATGTAAGGAATGATATTGTAGGGGGGTGCGAGAACCCCTGCATGATTCCAATAGAGAAGGCCCAGGGGCCTATCCTCTTCATTGTTGGACAGGATGACCATAACTGGAGGAGTGAGTTTTATGCCCAGATAGCCTCGGAACGGTTACAGGCCCATGGAAAGGAAAAACCCCAGATCATCTCTTATCCTGGGGCTGGGCACTACATTGAGCCTCCTTATTTCCCCATGTGCCCAGCTTCTTTGCATAAATTATTGGACAAACCCGTCATGTGGGGTGGGGAGCCCAGGGCCCATTCTAAGGCCCAGGTAGATGCTTGGAAGCAAATTCTAACCTTCTTCACCAAACACCTTGGACCTTCCCCCAAATTGTAATGCACTGCTCTGTTACTGACAGGAGAGAGATTCAAGATTGGATTTTAGTGTTTAATAGTCTTATCTGAATCGTTTGTCCCCTAGACAACACTAAATTCATGTCATTGGTATTAATGACATATTTTAGGTAACTTTGTGGAGTTTTATTTCATTATGAATTTTTCTAATCTAACACATGCCTATTGTTGAAGATTCCATAGAGGTATATAATACAAAATAGTAAAAAGTATCCGTACTTTTAAAATTTGTGTTTTCATCTAGATTTTTTTTACTTAACATTTTTATTCACAGAACTACTGGGTTACTTTTTCCATCACTGGGAGAGAATGGTCATTCAGTGTTTGCCAGTGGTTCAATTATAGATAACAGTAGAATTTTCATTGGCTAAAGTATACACAGAGGTGTTGATAGAAGGAAAGCCAGACTGACCTTTTTCTCTTGGAGATTAAAGAGGAATTCCCTGGGAGGAGGAGTTGTGGTAAGAAGGGGAGCACCAGGGGCTTCCTTCGTGGTCAGTTTAAGAATCCACCTTTCAATGGAAGGAACACCATTTTGATCCCTGGTCCAAGAAGATCCCACATGCCTGGGGCAACTAAGTCCATGTGCCACAACTACTGAAGCCTGCACACCTAGAGCTCTTGATTCATAACAGGAGAAGCTACTGCAATGAGAAGTCCACATACTGCAAATAGAGAGTAGCCCTCGCTCACCCCAACTACAGAAAGTCCATGCCCAGCAACAAAGACCCAGCACAACCAAAAAATAATAAAAATAAAAAAAGAAGGGGAACATCTGACTCTAGAATAGTTTAGTCAAAACTCTATTCCAAAGGTGAGTCATTCAGTTCAGTTCAGTTGCTCAGTTGTGTCCGACTCTTTGTGACCTCATGGACTGCAGCACGCCAGGCTTCCCTGTCCATCAGAAACTCCTGAAGGATGCTCACATTCACGGTCCATCAAGTTGGTGATGCCATCCAGCCATCTCATCCCCTGTCATCCTCTTCTCCTCCTGCCTTCAATCTTTCCTAGCATCAGGGTCTTTTTCAGTGAGTCGGCTCTTTGCATCAGGTGGACAGAGTATTGGAGCTTCAGCTTCAGCATCAGTCCTTCCAAAGTCATCAGTCCAAAGGTGAGTGACTGTGACCTATTTTCCTTCCTGCTTCCTGGTTCTGAGAACAAACTTTAGAAACTCATACTGTGACATTCCTAGAGGCATCATCACTTTCCCTGACAACAAAACTACAAATTGTTATGTAGGTTTATTTGAAGAGACAGTGGTTGAGAATTTTCAAAAATTGACAGACATCAACCACATAGTCCAGAGGTACCATGTCTTGGCTCAGGCTTCTCTAACAAAATACCAAAGACAGAATGGCTTAAACAACAGACATTTCTCACAGTTCTGGAGGCTGGGAAGTCCAAGATCAAGGTTCTGGCAGATTCAGTTCCTGGTGGGGGCCTCTTCTGGCCTAGAGACAGCTGCCTTCTCCCTGTGTCTTCAACTGGAGGGGAGAGAAAGGCAGGGGGGCGGGGGGCTCCAGTTTCACTTCCTCATTTCATAAGGACACTAATCCCATCATGGGGGCCTCACTCTCCAGACCTCATTTAAACCTAACAACTTCACAAAGGCCCCACCTTCAAATACCATCACACTGGAGTTTCAGATTGCAACACTGAGTTTTGAGGGCACACATTCAGTTCGTAACACCTATAAAGCTCAAGCTAAATACAAAGAAAACTGTATTTAACACATTATAGAACAATTGTTTTTGCAGGTTTTAAATAATTTGTTTGTTTATATATTATCATTTTTGGCTATGCTGGGTCTCCGTGGCTGTGGCTTTTCTCTAGTTGCAGTGAACTTGGGCTCTATATGCTCTAGTTGTGCTACATGGCTTCTCACTGTGGTGGCTTCTCTCATTGCAGAGCATGGACTCTTGGGCACACAGGCTTCAGTAGTTGCAGCATGTGGACTCAGTAGTTGCTGCTCCCAGGCTGTAGAGTGCAGGCTCAATAGCTGTGGAACACAGGCTTGGCCACTCTGAGGCATGTGTGATCTTCCCGGACCAAGGATCGAACCCATGTCTCCTGCATTGGCAGTTGGTTTCTTTACCACTAAGCCACCAGGGAAGCCCTGTGCAGGTTTTAAAACATAGAATCATAACACAAATTCTTCACCACTTCTGGCACAAAGAGGTGGGAGACCTATGCCCTCTCCCCTCAATACGGATGGGTTTCTGACTGCTTCAGTTAGTACTGAACTGATGCTTGTGACTTCAGAAGGTAGGTCATAAAGGCCATGAAGTTTTCACCTTGTTTGCTGGGAATACTTGCTCTTGGAGCGCTGAGCCACCCTATGGAGCTTGACAAACTTGAGGCTGTGATGCTATGCGTGTGTGTGTGTGCTAAGTTGCTTTAGTCGTGTCCAACTCTTTGCGACCTATGGACTGTAGCCACCGTTTTTCTCTATCCAGGGGATTCTTCAGGCAGGCCTACTGGAGTGGGTTACCATGCCCTTCTCCAGGGATCTTCCTGACCCAGGGATCAAACCCTTGCCTCTTAGGTCTCCTGCATTGGCAAGCAGGTTCTTTACCACTAGTGCCACCTGTGAAGCCCCAATTCTTAGACATTCCTGTTAAAAAACATGGCGTCTGAGAGACACACAATTGCTGGCCCCTACCTAGCTCTTCTGAAATCTAGCTAAGAATCTGTCGCCAATTCTTTCATTGCTCCTCGGTTTACTGTCTGAGTTGTTCTCTGTATCTCTTGGTTCTATCCTCTGAGTTGAAACTTGTGTTTCCCATAAAAATAATTAAATTAGGAAAAAAGCCTCCAGGATCTGTTTTCTGGGCAAAATATATGAAGCAACTAAAGGTCTCTTTTTAGACACAGATGTAAAGAACAGAACTTTGGACTCTGAGTTCTGAGGGGGGAGAAGGCGAGGGTGGGATGATTTGAGAGAATAGCATGTATATTACCAGATGTGAAATAGATCGCCAGTCCAGGTTCAATGCATGAGACAGGGTGCTGAGGGCTGGTGCACTGGGACGACCCTGAGGGATGGGATGGGGAGGGAGGTGGGAGGGGGGTTCAGGATGGGGAACACATGTACACCCATGGCTGATTTATGTCGATGTATGACAAAAACCACTACAATATTGTAATTAGTCTCCAATTAAAATAAATTAATTTAAAATAATTTAAAAAACAGGCAAAACTAATATATGGAAATAGAAGTCAGAGTAGTGTAGTGGATGTTCTTCAAGGCAGGAGTTTTGTTTTTGTTTTATGATATTGGTGTATTCACTGTGAAAATACATAGAGATGCACTTTAAAAAATAAATAAATGAATAAAGGTCTCTTTTTATTTTGCACTCTTTCTCTTTTAAACTTACTGTGCTTCCACCAGAACCATTTTAAAAACTATGTGGGTTTTCTAAAAATATTAGTGGAGTTCACTGTTTTAGGCAATACATCACTATAAACCTGTTTGAGATAAGACTGTCTCTATTTGGGGCTTTTTGGGAGAATGCTGCAGGAAAACATCCTTAAGATTCTCATAAATTCTCTTATTTAATAGGATTTGTTAGGCACACCTTAAAATGTTTAGAGGGACTTTTGTCATTCTGAAATATTCTGTGAAGCACTACCTTGAATCTTTGAGGTCTTTACAAAGGATCTCCCATAGACTCACTCTGGGCTTGACTTTGCTTTGACATTCTGTCTTAATCACAGAAGGATTTACCATCTGGAGAAGGTGGAAAGGAGAAACAGTATTACTGTCAAACTTGGCAAGTCCTGGTTGCTTCCTCTTTAGAAGTTCATTAAAAAAATTATGTTATATTGGAGTACAGTTGTGTTAATTTCAGGTGGACAGCAAAGTGGTTCAGTTATACACATATCTATTCTTTTTCAGATTCTTTCCCTTACAGGTTATCACAGAATATTGAGTAGGTTCTCTGTACTGAGCAGTAGGTCCTTGTTGCTAACAGTTGATTCCTTAGTTCACCTCTTTTTGTGTGTGTTATAATAGGCAGCAAGAAGAAGCCGGATGGCACTATCAGTACTCTGCTGGGAAATCATTTTAGCTAGATCACTGAATTAATTAGGTACGTTTTCCTTTCTTTCACATTATTACAGATGTCAGTGTTTCCTCTGGCTTCCAGTGAATTTATTTTGCTTTCCTTTAGACCTTCATGAGTCTCTTTGGCTTTCACTAATGGTCTCCCTGGAGCCCTTCCAGCTTCCACCTGCCACTCAGTCCTAAAGCCATTTGTGATTCTCATGCACGTGAATTTCTGCATGGACTGCTGAGCTTCCTCACAGCGTGATATATGGATTTCAAAAATGTGAAACCAGACACTACAAAACTATTAGAGGAAAATATAGGCAGGACACTCTCTGACATAAATCACAGCAATAACGTTTTCAATCTGTCTTCCAGAGTAATGGAAATAAAAACAAAAATAAACAAATGAGACCTAATTAAGCTCAAAAGCTTTTGCACAGCAGAGGAAACCATAAACAAAACAAAAAGACAAGCCATCAAATGGGAGAAAATGCAAATGATGTGACTGGCAAGGTGTTGGCTCCAAAATGTACCAATAACTCGTATGGCTTAATATCATCAAACAACCCAATAAATAAACGGGCAGAAGACCTCAATAGACATTTCTCTAAAGATGACAAACACATGGCCAGTGAGTGAAAAAGTGAAAGTCACTCAGTCATGCCCAACTCTTTGCGACCCCATGGACTGTACAGTGATTTCTCTAGCCAAGGATACTGGAGTGGGTAGCTGTTCCCTTCTCCAGGGGATCTTCCCAATACAGGAATCGAACTGGTCTCCTGCATTGCAGGTAGATTCTTTACCAACTGGTCTATCAGGGAATTCCAACATGGCCAAGAGGCACATAAAAAGATGTTCAGTATTGCTCATTATTAGAGAAATGCGAACCAAAACTACAATGAAATATCGTATCAGAATTCCTATCATCAGAAAATCCACAGATGGGCTTCCCTTGTGACTCAGTGGTAAAGAATCCACTTGCCAATGCAGGAGACACAGGTTAGACCCCTGATCCAGGAAGAGTCTATGAGCCATGGAGCAGCTAAGACTGTTCACCACAACTACTGAACCTGGGCTCTATACTACTGAGCCTATATGCTACAGCTACTGAAGCCCACCTAGAGCCTGTGTTCTGTAACCAGAGAAGCCACTGCAAAGATAAGCCTCACACCATAAGTGGAGAGTAGTTCCTACTCATTACAACTAGAGAAAAGCTCGAGCGACAGTGAAGATCTAGCACAGACAGAAAAGAGAAGCCCACAGACAATAAATACTGGAGAAGGGAACTTTCCTACACTGTTGATGGGAATGTAAATTGGTGTGGAGAGGTTCCTAAGAGAACTGAAAACAGTTACCATAAAATCCAGCAATCCCACTCCTGGGTATATATCTGGAGAAAAACCAAAATTTAAAAAGATACATGCACCCCAATGTTCCTTACACCACTGTTTACAATAGCCAGGACATGGAAGCAAACTAAATGTCTATCAACAGAGGAATGGATAAAGATGTGGTACATATACAATGCAATATTGCTGTTGTTCCGTTACTAAATTCTGTCCAACTCTTTGCGACCCCATGGACTGTAGCATGCCAGTCTTCTCTGTCCTCCACTGTCTCCCGAATTTTGCTCAAGTTCATGTCCACTGAGTTACCATCTCATCCTCTGTCGCCCCCTTCTCCTATTTCCTCAGCCTTTCCCAGCATCAGGGTCTCTTCCAATAAGTTCGCTCTTCACATCAGATGGCTAAAGTATTGGAGCTTCAGCTTCAGCCAACAGTCCTTCCAATGAATTTTCAGGGTTGATTTCCTTTGGGATTGACTGGCTTGATCTACTTGCAGTCCACGGGACTCTCAGGAGTCTTCTCCAACACTACAGTTTGAAGGCATTAATTTTTCAGCACTCAGCCTTCTTTATGATCCAACTCTCACATCCATACATGACTACTGGAAAAACCATACCTTTGACTATACAGACCTTTGTCAGCAAAGTGATGTGTCTGCTTTTTAATATGCTGTCTAGGTTTGTCATAGCTTTCCTTCCAGGGAGCAAGCATCTTTTAATTTCATGGCTCCAGTCACCATTTGTGTGATTTTGGAGCCCAAGAAAATAAAATCTGCTGCTGCTTCCACTTTTTCCTCTTCTATTTGCCGTGAAGTGATGGGACCAGATGCTATGATTGTAGTTTTGATTTTTTTTAATGTTGAGTTTCAAGCCAACTTTTTCACTCTTCTCTTTCACCCTCATCTAGAGGCTTTTTAGTTCCTCTTCACTTTCTGCCATTAGAGTGGTATCATCTGCAAATCTGAGGTTGTTGATATTTCGCCAGGCAATCTTGATTCTAGTCTGTGAGCCGTCTGGCACAGCATTTTGCATGATGTACTCTGCATATAAATTAAATAAGCAAGGTGACAATATACAGCCTTGACATACTCCTTTCTCGATTTGGAACCAGTCCATTTTTCCATGTCCAGTTCTGACAGTTGTTTCTTGACCTACATACAGGTTTCCCAGGAGGCAGGAAAAGTGGTCTGATATCCCCATCTCTTTAATACTCTTCCAGTTTTTTGTGATCCACTCAGTCAAAGGCTTTAGTGTAGTGAATGATGCAGAAGTAGATGTTTTTCTGGAACTCCCTTTCCTTCTCCGTGACCCAACAAATGTTGGCAATTTGCTCTGTGGTTCCTCTGCCTCTTTGAAACCCAGCTTGTACATCTGGAAGTTCATGTACTGCTGAAGCCTAGCTTGAAGGATTTTGAGCATAACCTTGCTAGCATGTGAAATGAGTACAATTATATGGTCGTTTCAGCGTCCTTTGGCATTGCCCTTCTTTGGGATTGGAATGAAAACTGACCTTTTCCAGTCCTGTGGCCACTGCTGAGTTTTCCAAATTTGCTGACGTATTGAGTGCAGCACTTTAACAGCATCATCTTTTAGGATTTTATTTTATTTATTTATTTATTTTTTATTAGTTGGAGGCTAATTACTTCACAACATTTCAGTGGGTTTTGTCATACATTGACATGAATTTTAAATAGCTCAGCTGGAATTCCATCACCATATTACTCAGCCATAAAAGAAAAACAAAATAATGCCATTTGCAGCAACGTGGATGGACTTAGAGATTGTCATACTGACTGAAGTAAGTCAGAGAAAGACAAATATGATATTGCTTACTTGTGGAATCTTAAAAACAACAACAACAGCAACAGAAAGCTGATGAGAGAAATTGAAGATGATACAAACAGACCAAAAGATATACTGAATTTGTGGATTTTAACCCTTGTCCACTGTTGGTGGGAATGTAAATTGGTATGGTCTCTATAGAAAACAGCATGGAGGCTCATCAAAAAATTAAAACTAGTTCTACTAGATGATTCAGCAGTTACTCTCTGGGATACATACCTGAAAAAACAAAAACACTGATTCAAAAAGATAGATGCACCCTAATGTCTGTAGCAGTATATTTACAATAGCCAAGAATACCGAAGCAACTTAGTTTTCCATCAATAGACAAATGGATAAAGAAGAGGGTGGTATATATTTATAAAGGAATACTAATCGGTTCTAAAAAGAATCAAATTTTGTCATTTGCAACAACATGGATGAACCTGGAGGATATTACACTTAGCAAAATAAGTCAGACAGAAAGACAAATACTGTATGTTACCACTTATCTGTGGAATACAAAAAAATAAATATAACAAAACAAAAACAGACTCACAGATACAGAGAACAATCTAGTGGCTACCAGTGGGGAAGGGTTATGGGAGAGGGCCAAGATAGAGGTAGGAGATTAAGAGGTATAAAGTACTATGAATAAAGTACAAGAATTTATTTACAGCCAGAGAAATACATGCAATATTTTCTTTTCTTTTTTTGGCTGTGCTATGAGCATACGGTATCTTAGTTCCCTTGGACCAGGGATCAAACCCATGCCCCCTGCAGTGGAAGCATGGAGTCTTAACCACTGGACTGCCAGGAAGTCCCTCCAATATATTATAATAACTTCATATGGAATATAGTCTTTTCAAATTTTGTATCAATGTATTATATACTTGAAATTCATGATATTGTAAATCAACTATACCTCAATAAAGAAAATATATATGTATGTCAAAATTCATCAAATTATTAAATTTTTTTTTAAATTCTAAAGACACAATTCAGAGAGATACTGGCTTTTGATATGTGTCTTTTTATATGTGTCTTAACTGATACGATTTCTTTTTTATGAATCTAAAGTAATATAAATTCATAGAAAACTTGGAAAACAGAGAAAATTATTCATTAAAAAATGAGTTTCATGTAATCCATTCACTTTTTTAACATGATTTTTTAAAAATTGTTTATTTTAATTTCGGTTATGCTGGGTCTTTGTTGCTACAACTGGGGACTCCTCTTCGTTGTGGCGCACAGGCTTCTGACTGCGGTGTTTCTCTGTTGTGGAGCACAGGCTCAAGGCAGGAGGGCTTCAGTAGTTGCAGCTCCCAGCCTCTAGAGTAGGGGCTTAGTAGTTGTGGCATATGGGCTTAGTTGACCCATGGCATGTGGAATCTTCCTGGCCCAGGGGTTGAACTCATCAACTCTGTATTGGCAGGTGGCTTCTTATCCACTATACCCCTAGGAAAGTCCAGAAACTAGCACACTTAACATTTTAGTATATATCTCTCTTTTTCTTCAGACTTTGATTTTCTATTTATGTATGAATATTTTAGGAAACTGGGATTTTTGTGTGTATTGAGATTTTAATCAATTAAGTGTACATCCTTTTTACCTTAGCATTATATGATGATTATTTTACCATATTTACATTCTTCAAATGCATGATTTTTAAAAAAACAGTGGCTTATACTCTATTGGTGCTAGTATCCTTCATTTAAACAATCCCTGATGATTTTTCATAATGAAGTCTGGTGATGGGGTAATGGGACATGTACATGTATTAAGTCTGTGTGTCACTGATTTTCTTCTTAATTTTTTAATTTGGCTGTGCTAGGTCTTAGCTGAGGCAATGTGATCTTCAGTGCTGCGTGAGAGATTTTTGTTGTCGCATGCAGGATCTAGTTTCCTAACCAAGGATCAAACCCAGGCTCCCTGCATTGGGAGCACAGAGTCTTAACCACTGGACCACTAGGGAAGTTCCCTGGTTATGTCTTTAAGAGAGATTCTTTGAAAAGAAATTATGGGGTCAAACTTGTAAACAGGATTCTTTGCTATACATACCAGAAACTGTCAATTACACCATCAAGGACCCTGTGAGACAGCCAGCCATGCCGCATTGCTAACGCTGGTGTAATGTGGGTATGCATGTGTGCCCATGTATCTAATTTTTATAATTTTATAAATTTTATGGTTTGAAAAGAGAATCTCATATTGTTGTGCTTTTCTGTTTTTGTTACTGAGGTTGAATATTCTCTCTTATCGGGAAAATATTTGTATTCCTTTTAAACTACATTTCCCATTCCTTCAGAATGTTCATCTATGACTTCATGACCTATAGCAGCATTTCATTATGTATTACAGAAGTAAATAATTCTAATATATTTTAGTCACATTATATCAGCTTGTTATTTGCCATTTAAACTATGTGTATGTGTGTGAATATATATATATATATGTGTTAGTTTTACAAGATGAGTTGATGATGGATGGTGGAAATGATAAGAAATATGTATATTGATCTCTACCTGTACCTTTCTCCTAACTTCCAGCACAGAGCTCCTAAAACCCTAAATTCCTAAGTGATACAAGCACCAGTAGCATCTTTTGTTCTATTGAAGTGACTCTGGGTGGGCTCCTTGGATGGAGACTAGTAACCAGAAAGACCAATCCATGATTAGAAGCTTGGAATTGTCAGCCTGCTTGCCCTATTCTCCAGAGGAGAGAGGGGCCAGAAACTAGTGAATAATTCATCATGCCTCTGTGAGGAAGCCTCCATAAAAATCCCAATAGAATGGGGTTTGTAGAGCTTTCAGGTTAGAAGGTCACAAAACAAGTTTGTTAATTTAAGATTACTGAAATCATACCAAGCATTTTTTGACTACAGTGGGGTGAGACTAGAATTCAATTACAAGGGGAAAAAATTACAAAACACCCCCCTTCACAAACACATGAAATCTAAACAATATGCTACTAAGCAACCAATGGGTATGGAAAAAAATCAAAGGTGATATAAAAATAAATACCTGGATACAAGTAAAAATGGAAACAACAATCCAAAATCTATAGAATGCAGCAAAAGCAGTTTTATGAGGCAAGTTCAGCTGGATATAAGCCTACCTCAAGAAACAAGAAAAATCTTAAATAAATAACCTAACCTTTCACCTAAAAGAAATTTTTTTAAAAGGCCAAAAAGAAAAACCCCTGAAAGTTAGTAGAAGGAAAGACATAATAAAGATCACAACAGAAATAAATTTTTTTTCTTAGAAATAAATTTAAAAGAGACCCAAAAAAAGGGGGTGGGGGAGGTCAATGAAACTCAGAGCTGCTGCTTTGAAAAATAAATAAAATTGATAAATCAGACTCTTCAAGAAAAATAATTTAAATGACCCCTAAATCAGAAAATAAAAAATAAAGAAGTTATACTGACACCACAAAAATACAAAGATCATAAGCAACTACTACAAATAATTAATGTCAATAAAATGTACAACCTAGAAGAACTGGATAAATTATTAGAAATGTACAATCTACCAAGGCTGAATCAAGAAGAAATAGAAATAGGAACACACAGATTACCATAATGAAATGAATCAGTAGTAAAAATTCTACCAAACATTTAAAGAGTTAACACCTCACCTTTTCAAACTATCCCCAAAATTTAAGAAGTACAAAGTGAAGGCTTCTGAACTCATTCTATAAGAACAACATCATCCTAATACCAAAATCTGGCAAAGACACTACAAAAATACAAAACAAACAAACAAACAAAAAATATATAAAACCAACATCATTGATGAAAATAGATATAAAAATTCTCAACAAAATACTAGCAAACCCAGTTTAATAATACATTAAAAGGATCATATACCATGATTAAGGATTTATCCCAAGGATGCAAGGATAGTTCAATATTCAGAAATCAATGTGATTAATTAACTGAAGAATAAAAACATGATCATCTCGACAGATGCACCAAAAACTTTAACAAATTTGACATCCATTTATAATAAGAACTCTCAACAAAGTGAGACGAGAAGAAATAGACCTCAACACACTAACAAGCACATATAACAAGCCTATAGCTAGCATCATACTCAATGGTCAAAAGCTGTGAGCATTTCCTTTAAGATCAGGAACAAGACAAGGATTCCCACTCTCTCCACTTTTATTCAACAGTGTATTGGAAGTCCTAGCCATAGAAATCAGACAAGAAAAAGAAAAAAATGCATCCAAACTGGAAAGGTAGAAATAAAACTCACTGTAGGTGACATGATACTATATATAGGTAAGCCTAATGACTCTCCTAAAAGCTCTGGGAGCTGGTGATGGACTGGCATGCTGCAGTCCATGGGCTTGCAAAGAGGCAGACATGACTGAGTGACTGAACTGAACTGAACGACTCTGCCAAGAAATTATTAGAACTCATAAATGAATTCAGTAAAGTTGCAGGATACAAAGGTAATACAGAGAAATCTGTTTCTTCTCTACATACAAACTATCAGAAAGAGAAATGAAGAAAACAATTCCATTTATAATGCATCAAATAGAATAAAACACCTAGGAATAAATATAACTAAGGAGGGCAATATCTGTACTCTGAAAATTATAAACCATTGGTGAAAGAAACTAAAGACAAAAAACCAAATGAAATGATATGCCATGCTCATGGGTTGGAATATTTAATATTATTAAAGTGAATGTACAACCAAAGGAAATCTACTCATTTGGTAGAATCCCTATCAAAATCCAATGGCATGTTCACATAACTAGAATAAATAATCCTGAAGTTTATATGGAAGCCCAAAGGACCGTATATAGCCATAGCATTCTTGAACAAACAAGTAGAACAAAACTGGAGGTATCACATGCCCTGATTTCATACTATACTACAAAGCTGCAGTCATTAAAACAGTATGGTATTAGTATAAAAACAGATATATAGATCAATGGAACATAACATACAGTCCAGGAATAATCCCATACTTATGTGGTCAACTGATTTATGATAAAATATGCAAAAATATGCAGGGAGGAAAAGATAGTCTCTTCAATAAATGGTGTTGAGAAAACTGCTCAGCTACATGCAAAAGAATCAAAATGGGTTACTTTCTCACACCATATACAAAAGTAAACTCAAAATGGAGTAAAGACTTAAATATAAGACCTGAAACCATAAAACTTCTGGAAGAAAACCTAGACAGTATGCTCTTGGACATGGTCTGAGCAATGTATTTTTGGATATGGCTCATCAGGCAAGGGAAAACAAAAGCAAAATGAAACAAGTGTAAGTACATCAAACCAAAAAGCTTATTAATGGTAATGGAAACTATCAACAAAATGAAAAGGCAGCCTATTGAATGGGAGAAGATATCTGCAATCCATACGTCTGATAGTGGTTAACATCCAAAATATACAAAGAACTCAAAACTCCCTTATGATTATACAGTGGAGGTGACAAATAGATTCAAGGGATTAGATCTGGTAGACAGAGTACCTCAAGAACTTTGGATGAAAAAAAAAAAAAGAACTTTGAATGGAGGTTTGTAACATTGTACAGGAGGCAGTGGCCAAAACCATCCTCAAGAAAAAGAAATGCAAGAAGGTATAAAGTGGTTGTCTGATGAGGCTTTACAAATACCTGAGGAAAGAAGAGAAGGAGAAGACAAGGGAGAAAGAGTAAGATATACCCGACTGAATGCAGAATTCCACAGAATAGCAAGGAGAGATAACAAGTTCTTCTTAAACGAACATTGCAAAGAAATAGAGGAAAACAATAGAATGGGAAAGACTAGAGATCTCTTCAAGAAAATTGGAGATATCAGAGAACATTTCATGCAAGGATAAGCACAGGCTAGAATAAAGGATAGAAATAAAGGATAGAAACGGTAAGGACCTAACAGAAGCAGGAGAGACTTAGAAGAGGTAGCAAGAATACACAGAAGAACTATACAAAAAAGGTCTTATGACCCAGATAACAATGATGGTGTGGTCACTCACTTAGAGCCAGACATCCTGGAGTATGAAGTCAAGTGGGCCTTAGGAAGCATTACTATGAACAAAGCTAGAGGAGGTGATGAAATTCCACCTGAGCTATTTCAAATCCTAAAAGATGATGCTGTTAAATCCTAAAAGATGATGCTGTTAAAGTGCAAGGTCAGCCATTCTGGAAAACTCAGCAGTGGCCACAGGACTGGAAAAGGTCAGTTTTCATTCCAGTCCCAAAGAAGGGCAATGCCCAAGAATGTGCAAACTACTGTACAGTTGCACTCATTTCACGTGCTATTAAGGTTATGTTCAAAGTCCTTCAAGCTAGACTTCAGTGGTATATGAATGGAGAACTTCAGATGTACAAGCTGGGTTTAGAAAAGGTAGAGGAACCAGAGATCAAATTGCCAACATTTGTTGAATCATAGAGAAAGCAAGGAAATTCCAGAATAAAACATCTACTTCACTGACTATGCTAAAGCCTTTGACTGTGTGGATCACAACAAACTGGGGGAAACTCTTTAAGAGATAGGAGTACCAGACCACCTTACCTGTCTCCTGAGAAACCTGTATTTGAGTCAAGAAGCAATGCTTACAACCAGACATGGAACAACTGGTTCAAAATTGGGAAAGGAATATGTCAAGGCAGTATATTATCACCCTGCTTATTTAGCTTACATGCAAAATATATCATGCAAAATGCTAGGCTGGATGAATCACAAGCTGGAATCAAGACTGTCAGGAAAAATATCAAACTTCAGATATGCAAATTATACCACTCTAATGGCAGAAAGTGAAGAGGAACTAAAGAGCCTCTAGATGAGGGTGAAAGAGAAGAGTGAAAAAGCTGGCTTAAAACTCAACATTCAAAAAACTAAGATCATGGCATCCAGTCCCATCACTTCATGGTGAATAGAAGGGGGAAAGAGGAAGCAGTGACAGATTTTATTTTCTTGGGCTCCCAAATCACTGCAAATGGTGACTGCAGCCATGAAATTAAAAGATGCTTGCTCCTTGGAAGGAAAGCTATGACAAACCTAGACAGTGTATTAAAAAGCAGAGACATCACTTTGCCAACAAAGGTCTGTCTAGTCAAAGCTACGGTTTTTCCAGTAGTCATATATGGATGTGAGAGTTGCATCATAAAGAAGGCAGAGCACCAAAGAACTGATGCTTTCGAATTGTGGTGCTGAAGACTCCTGAGATTCGCTTGTACTGCAAGGAGATCAACCAGTCAACCCTAATGGATCAACCCTGAATATTCATTTTGAAGGACTGAAGCTGAAGCTCCAATACTTTGGCCACCTGAGGCAAAGAGCAGACTCAGTAGAAAAGACCCTGATGCTGGGAAAGATTGAAGACAAAAGGAGAAGGCTGTGATAGAGGATGAGATGGTTGGATGGCATCACCAACTCAATGCACATGAATTTGAGCAAGTTCCAGGAGATACTGGAAGACAGAGGAGCCTGGCATGCTGCTGTCCATGGGGTCAGAAAGAATTGGACAGGACTTGTTGACTGAACAACATAAAACTCAACATCAAAAAAATAAATAAATAAACAACACATAAAAAATGGGCAGAGGAACTGAATAGGTATTTTCCCAAAGAAGACATAATAAATGGCCAACAGGCACATGAAAAGATGCTTAACATCACTAATCATTAGGGAAACAAAAGTCAAAGCCACAATGAGATAGCACCTCACATCTCTCAGAATGGCTATTATCAAAAAGACAACAAATAACAAGTGGTTGGGAAGATGTGGAGAAAAGGAAACCCTCTTGTATTGCTGGTGTGAATGTAAATTGGTATAGCCACTCGGAAAACCATATGGAGGTTTTTCAAAAACTTAAATATAAAACACTCATATGATCCAGTAATTCTACTTCTGGGTATTTTTCCAAAGAAAACAAAAACACTAATTCAAAAAGATATATGCACCCCAACATTCATAGCAGCATTATTTACAACAGCCTAAATATGGGAGCAACCTAAGTGTCCATCAATAAGTGAATGGGTAAAGAAGACGTGTTATATATGTACAGTGACGTATTGTGTGCTTAGTCACTCAGTCATGTCCAACTCTTATGACCCCATGGACTGTAGCCTGCCAGGCTCCTCTGTCCATGGGATTCTCGAGGTAAGAATATTGCAGTGGGTCGCCATTTCCTTCTCCAGGAGATCTTCCTGGCCCAGGGATTGAATGCAGGTCTCCTGAATTGCAGGCAGACTCCATACCAACTGAGCTACGAGGGAAGCCCTATAGTGGTGTGTTACTCATACATTTAAAAAAAGTGAAATATCGCCACTTGTGAGAACACAGATGGATCTTAAAAATTCATTTTAAAAGTTTAAAAGTTTTAAGTGGTTGAAAGTGAAACAGTACAAAAACAAATGACATGTTTTTAAACTTAAGAAAATCAAAGAGTAGTAGTATAGCATGTTCATATATGGTATGCCATGGTATACTTACCTACTGTAAGTAGGGATGGTATATACTTACCTACTGTAAACATTAAAAGAAAAATCTAGTTGGATGCTCCCATCCTTGGGGGAAAGTGGTCACTGGAGGGAATATAGATACTATCACATCACATTGTAAACTTTTACGTATTGCTTACATATGTTTTTGGAAAATACATATTTTTCCTTTAAGAAACCTATGATTTTTCCTTATAAAGAAATCTAAAAAACAATATGCATACCTGGAGACCATGAGAAACAAAACATATCAGCTCACTCTCTATTATGAAATCAATCATTACAATTTGCTTTCCAGTATTTTTCTAAGACTTCCAACTACACTATCATGTTTGATCCCCATATGGGGGTCTTCTGTCATGTTACACACAAGAACTGTTTATATCCAGAGAATTAACTTAGTTAAGGCTACAGAACTACTTAGTGCTGACGCCAGAACTAGAACTCTAATTATAGTTCACCAGTGTGGCTTCTCACGGTTGAATTCCACATTTGGAGTTAGTCAGGGTTCTGACAGGGGTTGATCTTCAGCAGCTTAACATTCACTACGTCTCAGGATCCTCCTTTTCAATATTTGAAAAATATTGCCAGTGTTTTATGAATTTGTTAAATAGTGTATGTAACACAGATGGGACATTGCTAAACAATAGCTGTTACTATACTATATATCTAATAAAATGCTGGACATCCCTGAACATTATACATTAACATTGCTTCTAGGATCACATTCAAAAGGTTGACATTTAGTATCTACTAAGGCTGAACACTTTCATTCCCTGAAAGTGAAATGAAAGGGTTAATCGCTCAGTCGTGTCCAACTCTTTGCGACCCCATGAACTGTGTAGCCCGCCAGGCTCCTCTGTCCATGGAATTCTCCAGGCAAGAATACTGGAGTGGGTTGCCATTCCCTTCTCCAGGGATGAGAGGTCCCTTCTTCTCGACCCAGGGATGGAACCTGGGTCTCCGGCATTGCAGGCAGACTTATTTACCGTCCCTTATGACACAGAAATTCCACTCCCAGGCATTCACTCCATTGAAACACACATATATGTCCCTCAAAATGGACATAAGTTTATTGAATTTTCAGAGCACTAAACCTAAGAGTCCCAAACTGGGAACTACGAAATGCCCATAGTCAGTAAAATTTGACAAATACTTTTATGATCACAAAATGGAATACTATTTGGCAGTGATAATGAGAACTCTACAACTACTCCCAACAATACCAATGAGCAAAATCAAACTGACACTTTAGTTTGCCTTCTTTAGAAGGCACAGTGATAATTCATCAACATAAAATGAAGAGTTGGGAAAAACTAACCCATTTTAATGGAATCAGAATAGAGTATTTTAGGGAAGGGAAAAGTGCCTGTGAAACCAAACAAAGGCTGTTTGCCCTATGGGCAGCCATCCAAGCACTGAGAGATCTAGGTTTGAGGCTGAGAAATTGTTTATTAACAAAGCAGCCAAATGAGGAGACTGGAGAGCAAGTCTCAGATCTGTCTTCCCATAGATGAGGGCGTTGGGATATTTATGGGATAGCAGTGGTGCAAGGTGATTGGAGACAGGGAAAAGCTGAGGTAATGGATGTTCTCTGCAACCATACCTGGATTACATGCTTCTGCATATTCAAAAGTGGAGTCCCTTAGGATAAACTGAGTTTGGATTTTCCTGGCCCTCTGACATCAAAAAGGACTGGAAAAGGTCAGTTTTCATCCCAATCCCATAGAAAGGCAATGCCAAAAAATGCTCAAACTAATGCACAATTTTACTCATCTCACACGCTAGCAAAATAATGCTCAAAATTCTCCAAGCCAGGCTTCAACAGTACATGAACTGTGAACTTCCAGATGTTCACACTGGTTTTAGAAAAGGCAGAGGAACCAGAGATCAAATTGCCAACATCCGTTGGATCATCAAAAAAGCAAGAGTTCCAGAAAAACATCTATTTCTGCTTTATTGACCATGCCGAAGCCTTTGACTGCGTGGATCACCACAAACTGTGGAACATTCTTAAAGGGATGGGAATACCAGACCATTTGACCTGCCTCTTGAGAAATGTGTATGCAGATCAGGAAGCAACAGTTTGAACTGGACATGGAACAAGATTGGTTTCAAATAGGAAAAGGAGTACATCAAGGCTGCATATTGTCACCCTGCTTATTTAACTTCTATGCAGAGTACATCATGAGAAATGCTGGGCTGGATGAAGCACAAGCTGGAATCAAGATTGCCAGGAGAAATATCAATAACTTCAGATATGCAGATGACACCACTCTTATGGTAGAAAGTGAAGAAGAACTACAGAGCCTCTTGATGAAAGTGAAAGAGGAGAGTGAAAAAGTTGGCTTAAAGCTCAACATTCAGAAAACTAAGATCATGGCATCCGGTCCCATCACTTCATGGCAAATAGATAGGGAAACAATGGAAACAGTGAGAGACTTTATTTGGGGGGAGGGGGGCTTCAAAATCACTGCAGATGGTGACTGCAGCCATGAAATTAAAAGATGCTTACTCCTTGGAAGGAAAGTTATGACCAACCTAGACAGCATATTAAAAAGCAGAGACATTACTTTGCTGACAAAGGTCCGTCTAGTCAAAGCTATGGTTTTTCCAGTAGTCATGTATGGATGTGAGAGTTGGACCAATCCAAAGCTGAGTGCCAAAGAATTGATGCTTTTAAATTGGTGCTGGAGAAGACTCTTGAGAGTCCCTTGGACAGCAAGATCCAACCAGTCCATCCTAAAGGAAATCAGTCCTGAATATTTATTGGAAGGACTGATGCTGAAGTTGAAACTCCAATACTTTGGCCACCTGATATGAAGAACTGACTCATTGGAAAAGACCCTGATGCTGAGAAAGATTGAAGGCTGGGGGAGAAGGGGATGACAGCGGAAGAGATGGTTGGATGGCATCACCGACTCAGTGGACATGAGTTTGAGTAAACTCTGGGAGTTGGTGATGGATAGGGAGCCTGGTGTGCTATAGTCCATGGGGTTGCAAAGAGTCAGATATGACTGAGTGACTGAACTGAACTGAACTGACATGAAAAATCCATTCATCAGACACCTGTGCAGGCTCAGTTTTAGGGGTGATGGCCCCAACCAGCCTGAGCCATCCCCCCACTGGACAAAAGCTGCCTTCAAGTTCCTATAAAACAATCAGACCTGGGAAGGTATGCAATTAGAGTGGCGGAAAAAAGAAAAAACAACTAGAGCAGCTTAATTAGTGAAGGCAGTTTACAAGTAGAGTGGCTTTAACAAGCTGTTCCCCAATCTGTCGCTCTATGAGATAAACTCAAAAACTCCTGCGAGCCATCACATGCTCTTAACACTATTGGGCCACTGCTTCATTTCATTCATTTGGAACTGGAATGAGCATGGCTTCCAGAGTGCTGGTAATGATATTTCTGCATCCTTCTGCTCAAGTGTTTACTTTGATGAATTTCCATACTGTATGTTCTGGCTGTGAAATTCATCAAACTATATACACATAAGATGTATGCAATATTTTTAAAAGTTTTTTTTTAATGTGGACCAGTTTTAAAGTCTTTATTGAATCTGTTACAATATAGTTTCTGTTTTTATGTTTTTGGTTTTTTTGGCCCCAAGGCATATGGGATCTTAGCTCTGCCAATAAGGGATCAAACCTGCACCCCCTTCATTGGAAGGTAAAATCTTAATACTGGACCACCAAAGAAGCCACTTTTTTGTATGTCCCTTCAGTTCAGCTCAGTCACTCAGTCATGTCTGACTCTTGCTGACCCCCTGTGCTGTGGTCCAGCCCCGGCAGGACCAGGAATACCCAAGGGATGAGTGGCGTTGGCGAGGAAGACAGACAGACAGACACACAGAGAAGGTTGCGTAGAAGAGGTAGGTTTTCTTTTTATTTTTAGGATAGCTCAGTTTTTATAGAATGAACGTTACCTCCCCCTTAAGTCACCGTATATTACATCAGATATTGGTTTGTGCTTCTGTCAATATTTTTTCCCATGTTTTTCCCCTATGCATTCATCTAGAACGTTTCCGATTACAGGGTTTATACTTAAATGTCCTGTACATAGTCTTTTTGCCTCAATGGCCTAACATTATCACTCTAACAAAAACAATGTTCCACAAATCTCAGGTATAGTGTAAATTCTTTGGACAATAAAATAATACATGGGAAGGGTCACAGTAACATGTTTGACGTTTCTGAGAATAGTACCATGAGAAAAACCTGATATTTTTCTTTACCTGAAACCACAAAATCTCAATTTACAATGATTAACTATTAAACAGCAAAAACACCTCTAAAGCAGCAAAACACCTCTATTAATAGTGAGATAATGGCAGTGAAGCTGGTTAATATAAGTCTTCTATTGAAATCCTATATACCCCATTTTCTAATTTTACAAAAATACCCATAATATCCCATGTTGTTTAAAGAAAGGGAAACAATGAACAAATAGCAGCAAGGAAATAGCAATAATGAAAACCCTTTCAACCAAGGAGCAAGTAAACTACAGCAGTATATCTACTTCTAAATCTAAATGCCTCTACTCTTTTCTATTCTAGAACATTATAATCTTTTAAGCAAGGAGCCAAACTATACTTGTGGCCTTTTCTTTTTAGACTTGATATTTATGGTCGTGTCCTGAGCCAGAGCAATCATGAGCATTTCCAAAAAGGCTTGGACTTTTCCAGCGAGGCCTTTCTACTATATATTATTATTTCCAAAAACTAATAGAAAGCCCAACAACAGTAAGACAGAAGGAAGAAAGGGACATACAGAGCCCCCAGGACAACCTCAAGGGGAAGAGCTGCCTTGCAGGTTCCTTTCTCGTCCCGGCAGCTCCAGAGGGGACATATTGGGCCCTTGGGGCAGCCCCGTGTAAGGAAGAGCTGCCTTGCAGGTTCCTCTCTCGTCCCATGACCTTGTCATGGATTGGGCGCATCCCGGCGGCTCCCGACACCCCTGGACTTCAACATGCCAGGCTGCCTGTCCATCACCTACTCCTGGAGCTTACTCAAACTCATGTCCAAAAAGTCGGTGATGCCAACCATCTCATCCTCTGTCATCCCCTTCTCCTCTTGCCTTCAATCTTTCTCAGCATCAGGGTCTTTTCCAATGAGTCAATTCTTCATATCAGGTGGCCAAAGTATTGGAGTTTCAGCTTCAGCATCAATCCTTCCAATGAATACACAGGACTAATTTCCTTTAGGATGGACTGGTTGGATCTCCTTGCAGTCCAAGGGACTCTCAAGAGTCTCCTCCAACACCACAGTTTAAAAGCATCAATTCTTTGGCGCTCAGCTTTGGGTTGGTTCAACTCTCACATCCATACATGACTACTGGAAAAACCATAGCCTTGACTAGACGGACCTTTGTCGGCAAAGTAATGTCTCTGCTTTTTAATATGCTGTCTAGGTTGATCATAGCTTTTTTCCAAGGAGCAAGTGTCTTTTAATTTCATGGCTGCAGTCACCATCTGCAGTGATTTTGGAGCCTAAGAAAATAGTCTCTCACTGTTTCCATTGTTTCCCTATCTATTTGCCATCAAGTGATGGGACCGGATGTCATGATCTTAGTTTTCTGAATGTTGAGCTTTAAGCCAACTTTTTCACTCTCCTCTTTCACTTTCATTCAAAGGCTCTTTAGTTCTTCACTTTCTGCCATAAGGGTGGTGTCACCTGCATATCTGAGGTTACTGATATTTTTCCTGGCAATCTTGATTCCAGTTTGTGTTTCATCCAGCCCAGAGTTTCTCATGACGTACTCCTCATAGAAGTTAAATAAGCAGGGTAAGAATATACTGCCTTGATGTACTCTTTTCCTGATTTGGAACCAGTCTGTTGTTGCATGTCCAGTTCTAACTGTTGCTTCCTGACCTGAATACAGATTTCTCAGGAGGGCAGGTCAGGTGGTCTGGTATTCCCATCTCTTGAAGAATTTTCCACAGGTTGTGGTGATCCACATAGTCAAAGGCTTTGGCATAGTCAATAAAGCAGAAGTAGATGTTTTTCTGGAACTCTCTTGCTTTTTCGATGATCCAACGAATGTTAGCAATTTGATCTCTGATTACATTGGCTTTTCTAAATCCAACTGGAACATCTGGAGTTTCACGGTTCATGTACTGTTGAAGCCTGGCTTGGAGAATTTTGAGCATTATTTTGCTACAGTGTGAGATAAGTGCAATTGTGCGGTAGTTTGAACATTCTTTGGCATTGCCTTTCTTTGGGATTGGAATGAAAACTGACCTTTTCCAGTCCTGTGGCCACTGCTGAGTTTTCCAAATTTGCTCGCATATTGAGTGCAGCACCTTAACAGCATCATCTTTTAGGATTTGAACCAGCTCAACTGGAATTCCATCACCTCCACTAGCTTTATTCGTAGTGATGCTTCCTAAGGCCCATTTGACTTCACATTCCAGGATGTCTGGCTTTAGGTGAATGATCACAGCATCGTGGTTATCTGGGTCATGAAGATCCTTTTTGTATAGTTCTTCTGTGTACTCTTGCCACCTCTTCTTAATATCTTCTGCTTCTATTAGGTCCATACCATTTCTGTCCTTTATTGTGCCCATCTTTGCATGAAATTTTCCCTTGGTATCTCTAATTTTTTTGAAGAGATCTCTAGTCTTTCCCATTCTATTATTTTCCTCTATTTCTTTGCACTGATCACTGAGGAAGGCTTTCTTAGCTCTCCTTGCTATTCTTTGGAAATCAGCATTCAAATGGGTATATCTTTCCTTTTCTCTTTTGCCTTTAGCTTATCTTCTTTTCTCAGCTATCTGTAAGGCCTCCTCAGACAACTATTTTGCCTTTTTGAATTTCTTTTCTTGGGGATGGTCTTGATCACTGCCTCCTGTTCAATGTCAGGAACCTCCGTCCATAGTTCTTTAGACACTGTCTATCAGCTCTAATCCCTGGAATCTATTTGTCACTTCCACTGTATAATGGTGAAAGATTTGATTTAGGTCATACCTGAATGGTCTAGTGGTTTTCCCTACTTTCTTAAATTTAAGTCTGAATTTTGCAATAAGGGTGTACTTTATAATTCAATCAATGATTGTTTTTTAAAGTTGTCCTTTTCCTTTTGTTGGAATTTTGCCTAAATCCACTAATCTCTGATTTCACCAACGAATCAGTTTAAGGCAGAGAAGAGGCATCGGTGGGCAGGCAGATTCGTGTCCTGGACAACAGTACATCCCTGTGCGTCCTGTCACCTGGCCCGGGTGAATGATCTGGTGCTTTTAACCTCAGACGACTCGGAGGAGCAGGGTCCACAGACCTGAAGCCCCAGGACGTTCCAAAGGCCGCTCAGTTACGAAACTTAACTTGGCTCCAGACCACTCCTGATCTCGTCGTGTCTCCGGGCGAGCTCCAGTCGCCTGAGACAAAACTCCAGCAGCCCTCCGCGCTCGCGCATTTAGAGTACGGGCCGAAGCTGTGCGTCTGAGATGACAGTGACGGTGACGCTGGAGCCGGCGGGCCGCTGCCGCTGGGACGAGCCCGTGCGCATCGCTGTCCGCGGCCTGGCGCCGGGGCAGCCGGTCACGCTGCGCGCGTCCCTGCGCGACGAGAAGGGCGCGCTCTTCAGGGCCCACGCGCGCTACTGCGCCGACGCCGCCGGCCTGCTGGCCCTGGAGCGCGCGCCCGCGCTGGGCGGCAGCTTCGCGGGGCTCGAGCCCATGGGGCTCTTCTGGGCTCTGGAGCCCGAGGAGCCCTTAACGCGGCTGGAGAAGCGGGACGTGCAGACGCCCTTCGCCGTGGAGCTGGAGGTGCTCGACGGTCACGAGCCCGGGACCCAGCGGCTCCTGGGCCGGGCGGTGCACGAGCGCGACTTCCTGGCGCCCGGGGTGCGGCGCGAGCCGGTGCGCGCGGGCCGGGTGCGCGCCACGCTCTTCCTGCCGCCAGGTGAGCCGTCGGCATCCGCAACTTCATCTGTCCTTGTGCGAGAGGAAGGCAGTAAGTAGGTAGCTCCCAGCATTCCAAAAGTACGTTCGTTAGCTGTTGTTCCGGAACAGAGGTCAGGGCAAAGAGATCACAAGGAAAGGGAGAAAAGATAGTTGTGATGGAAAAAAAAAAAGTTTTTATACGTAATTCCCAGTTTTTTAAGTTTTCTTTCCAAATCTCTCAATTTTACAACTTTGCTTCCTAACTCCCAACATGTATTAAAAGATTTAAGAAAATTAGGGGCCTTTCCTGGTGGCTCAGTGGTAAAGAATCCACCTGGGGCCACAAGTTCGACCCCTGGTCAGGGAAGATCCCATATGCCTCCAGAGCAGCTGGTTGTGTGTACTACACCTATTGAGCCTGTGTTCCACAACAAGAGAGGCCACCACAATGAGGGGCCAGCGTACCATAACTAGAGAGTAGACCCCACTCACCACAACTAAAGAAAAACCCACACAGCAACAAGGACCCAGCCCAATCCAAAAAAAAAAAAAGATTTAAGAAAATTAGCATGAAGGAGGAAAGCCTCTTGTTATCCACTGGAGATCTTTTGATATCAATAACCTCAGATATGCAGATGACACCACCCTTATGGCAGAGAATGAAGAGGAACTAAAAAGCCTCTTGATGAAAGTGAGAGGACAGTGAAAAAGTTGGCTTAAAGCTCACATCCAGAAAACTAAGATCATGGCATCTGGTCCCATCACTTCATGGGACATAGATGGGGAAACAGTGGAAACAGTGGCTGACTTTATTTTTTGGGGCTCCAAAATCACTGCAGATGGTGATTGCAGCCATGAAATTAAAAGACGCTTACCTCTTGGAAAAAAGCTATGACCAACCTAGACAGCATATTAAAAAGCAGAGACATTACTTTGCCAACAAAGGTCCATCTAGTCAAGGCTATGGTTTTTCCAGTGGTCATGTATGGATGTGAGAGTTGGACTGTAAAGAAAGCTGAGTGCCGAAAAATTGATGCTTTTGAACTGTGGTGTTGGAGAAGACTCTTGAGAGTCCCTTGGACTGCAAGGAGATCTAGCCAGTCCATCCTAAAAGAGATCAGTCCTGGGTGTTCATTGGAATGACTGATGCTGAAGCTGAAACTCCAGTATTTTGGCCACCTGATGCTAAGAGTTGACTCATTGGAAAAGACCCTGATGCTGGGAGGGATTGGGGGCAGGAGGAGAAGGGGACAACAGAGGATGAGATGGCTGGATGGCATCACCAAGTCGATGGACATGAGTTTGAGTAAACTCTGGGAGTTGGTGATGGACAGGGAGGCCTGGCGTGCTGCGATTCATGGGGTCGCAAACAGTCGGACACGACTGAGCGACTGAACTGACTGAATTTGACCATTACATAACAAACAACCAATGAAACTGTTCAAAGGCAGTTATCTTCATTAGGAATCAGGCAAATGCAAAATAAAACTGATCTCAGTGGGAGGGCGGTGAGCCTTCCTGAAGAGAGATCTTAGTTCCCTGCCCAGGAACTGAACCTGGTTACCCAGGTAACTTGGATGAAAGTCCTAACCACTAGACCACCAGGGGCTAGAGGCTAAAAACAAAGTGGCCCTGGCTCTTGCCACTGTTTGAAAGCAAGAATGTTTCGAGGAGGCAAAAACTGTAAAAACAGGTACAAAGGCTATTAGAGACACAGCACAAAGTATGGGAGAGCACAGGGAGAAACAGATTGTTTATTTAAGACAGAATCAAGGCAGAAATGCACACTCGAAGAGGAGTGTGGGCATCCTGAGTGAGGTGCACACTAAGTCAAAAACTAGGCAGAAATGTACACCTGGAGAGAATCGGTATCGACGTCCTCTCTAAAGAGGAAGAGCGCAGTGAGTCAGAAGTCAGAAGCTCAGCAGAGGTACACACCAGGAGAGGAGTGTGGGCGTCCTGAGTAAGGAGAAGCACAGTAAGTTAGACACTAGGCAGAGATACACACCCAGAGAAAAAAGGGTATAGGCATCCTGAGTGAAGAGCATAGTATAGAGCTGATGTAAATCACTTATGTAGGACAGTCCTTCCTGGTCATTGTTTCCCTTTGGTCAGTTGTCTTGTTTCTTTCTTTACACTTGACTGGTCCTTGGATGCTCCACAAGATGTGTGTGCAACTTTTTTCTAATGGATCCCACTGCAGAGGCCTGTGGGTGCATGTCCACACTTATTATGGGGACCCCTCCCTTTTTGACCCCTAATAAGCCTTCCTGTGCATGTGCAGACAGGGAAGTCTTCCTTGACCTCAAGTGTGGGCATCTTATCTCTTTGCTTTAGTAGAGCTCAGCTTTTGCCACTTACTTTGTGGAGTGTCTGGTGAGAACAAAGCTCGAATTTTACTCTACTTGACAAACACCAGATGTCCAATCCAGAGACCCTCTGTCTCCTACCTCAGAACTACACACTGTATTTCACACCCTCATAATTTAGAAGTCTAACATTACCAGTGTTTGACCAGTATATGGAGGAAAAGGAACTTCCATATACTGGTAAGAGAAATACAGTTATTCATCTACTCTGGAAAAAAATTGCTTTTGCTTAGTAAGTTGACTATGTCATTCTACTCCTGGTACACCAGTAGGGATTTATGTTTCTAAGAGCAAATTCAACAGAAACAGCCCAAATGTCCATCAATAATAAAACTGATGCATAAATTGAGGTATATTTACAGCACAAAAGTGAATGAACTAAAGTCACAGGAACCAACAGGATGAACCTCAAAAACAGTGTTGAGTGAAACATCAAGTTCCCGAAGAACACATCCAGTAGCATTACATTCAGATAACATTTTTTAAAAGGGCAAACCAAACAAAATGCCATTTAAAAAGTGCTTCCAAATGGTAAGACTGTAAAAAAATCAAGAGACTGATAAATTTAGAATAGTGGAAAGTGAGGGAAGAGAAATAGGAACTCACAGGGCTTTGATGGTTAGAACTGAATTATTAAAGTTCTGGATGTAAACTACTTTATAATTATTCCTTAAAAATTGCACATTATATACAAACTTTTATGTAAATAATGAAAATGTGAAATAACTAGAAGCACACCCAGTAGGTAACTTTTTGAGTCTAGCATAACACACTTGAGGTTCATTTGTGTTGCTCCATGCATTTGCTAGTGCCTTCTTGTATCTTACAAGTTTCCATTATATAGATGTGCCACAGTTTGTTAATTCATTAGCCAGGTGGAGGACATTTGAGTTTTGAGTCTTTGGAGATAGTGAATAAAGTCACTGCAAACACTTGAATCCATGTTTCTGTGTGAACACAAACTTTCATTTTTGGGGGTAAATACCTGGAAGTGAGATTACTGGGTCATAACCTAAATGTACCTTTAAATTTATAAGAACTTGGTCAGCTGTTTTCTAGGGTGATTGTTTCATTTTGCATCCTCACTGTTCCCCTTAAAAATAAAAGTTAGTTACTTAACTAGCAAAAACTGGGTTAACTTGGGAATAACAGAGAATTGTAATTTGGAAGAAGCATGCTATGGCAATAACTGTAGGTAAGTCCAACAGAACAAAGAGAGGAATGCTATTTTACAGAGAAAAAGAAGGAAGTCGGGAGATGTTGTTTTGAACAAAAATTCATCAAAGAAGAGTTTGGGGTGTCGACAATTTTTCATTGCTGAATTGCTGGGGTAGTCAATTTCTTGGAGGGGAGGCAATGTACATCTTTTTCTGTTGGGGCCTGTAATTGATGATTCTTTCCTGTTGAAGATCCTTCTGTTGTGATCTATAAGGGACAGTTATTCCTACAATTGATGTGGAGTGGTACTGCATGGCAGTTCCCCAGTTCTGTCCTCCAGACTCTATTTCGGTGAGGTTTCCCTTTATTAATTTTCACATTTCTCCCTTTTAATTAAGATTTTTCTCCCAAAACACCACTGATCAAGAGTCAGTGGTCTTTTGTACTTCAGTGTCTGGAAGAACCTTTCCTAGCTGTCATGTCCCTTGTTAGAGAGAAACCGCACAGATTAGAAACTTACTGAGGTCACATTTGAGTAACAAGGAGGGATAGGAGGAAGAACTTTACAACACTTTGCATCTGTAGTCCATATTTATCAAGACCCTAAGCAATAGGGTACACCACTTGGGGTACATTGTTTTTACAAAGGTCTAGCAGGCAACAAGTACAGAATCAAAAATAACAGGACAATTCCAAACCTTCAGTTGAAGGTAGCCAACTGAATAAATACTTGTCTTTGTTCAGTCGCTAAGTCATGTCTGACTCTTTTGCGACCCCATGAACTGTAGTCCGCCAGGCCTCTCTGTTTATGGGATTTCTCAGGCAAGAATACTGGAGTTGGTTGCCATTTCCTTCTTCAGGGGAATCTTCTCAACCCAGGGATCACACCCGGGTCTCCTGCATTGATTCGCAAGTGGGTTCTTTACCACTGAGCTATTAGGGAAGCCCCAGGCACTTATTCTGATTTCGAGGGGTAAAGTTCTCCCTATGGAAGTGAACCCAGAATCATGGATGTCTCCTGGATGTCCCCATTTAAAACAGCCAGGAGAGCAAAATAGAATAGTGAATACAATAAGAGCACACAAAATCTAAAAGAATTAACCCAGTGCATATGGGAAGATATAGTGCAGGCATAAACACAAAGCAATAGCTAATGAACTCTTCATGAAGACAGCAAAACTTCAAAGATATTTTAAAAGCAGTAGTGTAATCTCAAAAGAACTCTTTGGAAACAAATATGTTATCAGTAAGTAGCAAGGTATATAAGGTTACAAGTTCAGTTATCCTGAATTCGGGTAAGAATCCAGTCAGTTATCAGTCCAGATGAAAAAAGACATGTGAATCTTGAACTTTCTAATAGTCTTGTCCCTGACATTTTGGCAAAGATGTCTGGTCAGATGTTATCTGCTTCCGTTCTGGGAAGTCTTTGCTTTCAGGTCATCCTCTGGTGTAAGGTTCAGTCGGGGTTTGGTGCTCTTTTGAGATGTGTCATGTGAAATGAAGAGCCTATTCCCTGGAGTTTGGCAGCACAAGGGTTGGTTAGCAGTACCTGAAAGTGGCCTTTCCAGTGAAATTAAACAAGACTTTTTGGAGGTATCTTTTCCAGTAGATGAAATCTCTAAGATACAAGATATGATGCTTAAGGTCTTCATCTCCTGGGAGGGTTCTGTGACAAGGCTGCTCTATCAAAGCATGGTTATTTTTAATGGAAGCAACTAGGCCTTTATACTATGATGCATACTTCTTTTTATCAGCTGTGAATCAAAAGATGCAGGGGTCAGGTATATTGGATGTCTTGTGACTTTCTCAAAGGGTGAGAGTTTTTGAGTTCCAAAGGGGGTAGAACTGAGATTTAGAAGGACCAACAGCAATGCTTTTGGCCAAGGTATTTGGAGGGTTTTACAAATTTTGCCAATTGAGTCTTAAAGTGCCCTTTGTTTGTTTGATTTACCCTGAGGATTGAGAATAAGCACAGAGAAAATGTCATGAAACCAGCCAAATAGCACGGACTTATTGAAGTACTTGACCAGTTAAACAGGTTCCCTGATCTCTAGGCAGTTCAAGAGGGCTTCCTCAGGAAGCGATAATCTTTTACTAACAGAATTTTAGGAATTTTCTGACAAAGGTCCGTCTAGTCAAAGCTATGGTTTTTCCAGTAGTCATGTATGGATGTGAGAGTTGGACTATAAAGAAAGCTGAGCACTGAAGAATTGATGCCTTTGAACTGTGGTGTTGGAGAAGACTCTTGAGAGTCCCTTGGACTGCAAGGAGATCAAACCAGTCAATTCTAAAGGAAACCAGTCCTGAATATTCATTAGAAGGACTGATGCTAAAGCTGAAACTCCAATACTTTGGCCACCTGATGGGAAGAACTGACTCATTAGAAAAGACCCTGATGCTGGGAAAGATTGAAGGCAGGAGGAGAAGGGACGACAGAGGATGAGACGGTTGGATGGCATCGCTGACTCAATGGACATGAGTTTGAGCAAGCTCTGGGAGTTGGTGATAGGTAGGGAAGCCTGGTGTGCTGCAGTCCGTGGGGTCGCAAAGAGTTGGACATGACTGAATGACTGAACTGAACAGAATTTTAGCTATAGAAGAAGCAATGACCTGTCTACAGAGGAAAGTTTCACTCTAGTGAAAAAAATACAAACCATGACTAAAACATATTTAGTTTTGTGAGACAGAGGAAGCTGAATGAAATCTATTTGCAAGACTCCCATGTTCCATCAGACAATTCAGTGGCCAGGAGTTGTGCAAACAGGTTTTCCTGGATTCTAGTTTGAGCAGGTTGGACAAGTGAGGTGCAGGCACTTTTTGTGACTTTATATTTCCCCACCAATACCTGCTTGTGAATGCTATCATTTTGTCAGTAGACTAACGGTTTAATGTGTGCACAGAGGTAAGTAGTGGGAATTTTTGAATTTCTGGTAAGACCAGATTGTTGGCTTTTTTTAAAGTAAAGTATGTAGGGACTGGGCCATAAGAGAAATATTTGGAATCCAGTTTTGACAGTGGGCAGCTAGCCCAGGAAAACCTCATAATTGGCACTTAATTGTAGATTTCCAGATGTACAGGATGCCCCAGATCTACCTAGAACCAAAAGGAATCTGTTTTCCATAATCAGGTGACCTAAATATCCAACTTGCTTTAGAGGAAACTGCAGTTTTTCTTTAGAGACTTTCTGTCCTTTGAAGGCTGAAAGTTTTAACAGGCGAATGCTCTCCTGCCATGAAGAGTTTTATAGAGAGCAGAGAAGCAAATCATTCATGTACTGTGACAAAGTAAAGCCTGGAGAAAAGTTTATATCACCCAAATCAGCTTTCAAGACTTGTAAAAAGTAAGAGGAACTGTCTGTGAAAGCCTGGGACATTGCTGTCCAGGTGAATTGCCTTTTTTTCCTACGTGAAAGCAAACATGCATTCACTCACCTCATCAATTAAAATACTAAAGAATGCACTATAAATCAGTTACAGTGAAAAAGTTGCTTTCATTGGGACTAGATATCAGTAGTATATGGAGCTTAGGAACAAGGCAACAAGGGATAACTGTGTTTTTTTGCTCATAACTCTTGGACAAACTTCTTGCCCCATGTATTGGGTTTTCTCATAGCCTAAATGGGCTTCTCAGGTGGCACAGTGGTAAAGAACCCGCTTGCCAATGCAGAAGACCTGAGGTCGATCCCTGGGTCCGGAAGATCTCCTGGAGAAGGAGATGGCAACCCAATCCAGTATTCTTGCCTGGGAAATCCCATGGACAGAGGAGCCTGGCAGGCTGCAGTCCATGAGGTTGCAAAGAGTCAGAAGCAACTGAGCACACACAATCTAAATAGCAGTGTTCCAGGGACTAGTACAGGGGATAATAAGGCCCTGAGAATTTTAATCCTCTATCATGGGTTTGATGCCTTGCAGAAATTCTTTATTTCTAGGATACTGATTGATTTAGGGAGAAGTTTGGGTGTTGTTTGAATTCAACATTCAACATCTATTTGAATGTTGACAGAAGTTGCATTGTGGATTCCTCTAATATCAGCTGAAGATTTTGCCTGTAAAGAGGATGATGGTAGCTATCAAATAGGGACAATTATCAGCGTCCTCCAGATTCAGCTACAGTGCCATCAAAAATGGAGCTAATAAAATATGTCAAAATGAAAATATTAGATGCTCAGTCATGTCCAACTCTTTGTGACTTCATGGACTATAGCTCACCAGGCTCCTCTGTCCATGGAATTCTTCAGGCAAGAATATTGGAGTGGGTTGCCATTCCCTTCTCTAGGGGATCTTCCCAACCCAGGGGTCAAAACCGGGTCTACTGCATTGCAGGCAGATTCTTTACCGTCAGAGCCACCAGGAAAGCCATCAGAAATGGAGTCAATAGTGGAGTCAACAAAGATGTCAAAGGGTCACTTAATTCACTTGATTGGCTATTCGGATTGCTACTGTCAGATTCCAGAATTATCTCTGTGTGGGGAGAGAGAAATTCCAGCATGATATTTTTCTCTAAGTCTCAGTCTAATAAATGCATAGGGGCAGAGGAACTCAGGAGAAAAGGGTGTATTCTGTCAAGGAAACAAAAGGAAATAGGTTCAGAGACAGGAACTTCTTGAAATTCATTAGAGAGTCCAACTAATTGAAATATTTTAGAATTCCAAAGCCGGGGCTGCTTTACAGAAGTGGGGTTGAGTACTAGGAGTGTAGCTCTGGTGTCATTAAGGATAGAAAGAGCCTCATCCTTAATCTGGAGAAATGTTTCCCCAGGTGGATCAAGATGGAGGATTGGGAAGAGCCCCTCTAGTTCCTTGAAACCCCATCAATCGAAATTAGCAGGACACTGGAAAGGCTGGCTAGAAGGATGAAGGCACCCTGAATGCTAAAATTCTTTAGTGTCCTGTGTCTTCCCAACAATAGGAGGAACTAGAAGGTTTGGGGCTCTATTTAGGGACCTTCATTTGCCAGAGTTGAAAATTAAGAAATCTAGTGGTCTTTCTTATCAGTTGACTCATCTACTTTGCAAGTGAACTGATGTGCCAAATTAAATCTGGAGTGGATACAGTTTCTCATTCCACCCTGCTTATTTCAAATAAAGAGGAACATCCTGGTTCAGCACATAAATAAACAGAGTTAAAGGTTCAGTTCAGTTCAGTCGCTCAGTCATGTCCGACTCTTTGCGACCCCATGAATCGCACCACGCCAGGCCTCTCTGTCCATTACCAACTCCCAGAGTTAACTCAAACTCATGTCCGTCAACTTGGTGATGCCATCCAGCCATCTCATCCTCTGTTGTCCCCTTCTCCTCCTGCCCCCAATCCCTTCCAGCATCAGGGTCTTTTCCAATGAGTCAACTCTTAGCATCAGGTGGCCAAAGTACTGGAGTTTCAGCTTCAGCATCAATCCTTCCAATGAACACCCAGGACTGATCTCTTTTAGGATGGACTGGTTGGATCTCCTTGCAGTCCAAGGAACTCTCAAGAGTCTTCTCCAACACCACAGTTCAAAAGCATCAATTTTTCGGTGCTCAGCTTTCTTCACAGTCCAACTCTCACATCCATACATGACCACTGGAAAAACCACAGCCTTGACTAGATGGACCTTTGTTGGCAATGTAATATCTCTGCTTTTTAATATGCTGTCTAGGTTGGTCATAACTTTCCTTCCAAGGGGTAAGCGTCTTTTAATTTCATGGCTGCAATCACCATCTGCAGTGATTTTGGAGCCCCAAAAAATAAAGTCTGACACTGTTTCCCCATCTATTTCCCATGAAGTGATGGGACCAGATGCCATGATCTTAGTTTTCTGGATGTGAGCTTTAAGCCAACTTTTTCACTCTCCTCTTTCACTTTCATCAAGAGGCTTTTTTTTTTTTTTTAATTTTTTTATTAGTTGGAGGCTAATTACTTCACAACATTTCAGTGGGTTTTGTCATACATTGATATGAATCAGCCATAGATTTACACTTATTCCCCATCCCGATCCCCCCTCCCATCTCCCTCTCCACCCGACTCCTCTGGGTCTTCCCAGTGCACCAGGCCGGAGCACCTGTCTCATGCATCCCACCTGGGCTGGTGATCTGTTTCACCATAGATACATGCTGTTCTTTTGAAACATCCCACCCTCACCTTCTCCCACAGAGTTCAAAAGTCTGCTCTGTATTTCTGTGTCTCTTTTTCTGTTTTGCATATAGGGCTATCGTTACCATCTTTCTAAATTCCATATATATGTGTTAGTATGCTGTAATGTTCTTTATCTTTCTGGCTTACTTCACTCTGTATAAGGGGCTCCAGTTTCATCCATCTCATTAGGACTGGTTCAAATGAATTCTTTTTGACGGCTGAGTAAAATTCCATGGTGTATATGTACCACAGCTTCCTTATCCATTCATCTGCTGATGGGCATCTAGGTTGCTTCCATGTCCTGGCTATTATAAACAGGGCTGCGATGAACATTGGGGTGCATGTGTCTCTTTCAGATCTGGTTTCCTCAGTGTGTATGCCCAGAAGTGGGATTGCTGGGTCATATGGCAGTTCTATTTCCAGTTTTTTAAGGAATCTCCACACTGTTTTCCATAGTGGCTGTACTAGTTTGCATTCCCACCAACAGTGTAAGAGGGTTCCCTTTTCTCCACAGCCTCTCCAGCATTTATTGCTTGTAGACTTTTGGATAGCAGCCATCCTGACTGGCGTGTAATGGTACCTCATTGTGGTTTTGATTTGCTCATCAAGAGGCTTTTTAGTTCCTCCTCACTTTCTGCCATAAGGGTGGTGTCATCTGCATATCTGAGGTTGTTGATATTTCTCCAGCAATCTTGATTCCAGCTGTGCTTCTTCCAGCTCAGCATTTCTCATGATGTACTCTGCATAGAAGTTAAATAAGCAGAGTTAAAGGTTACCTGAGTGGATTCACCATCTGAAGGAAAATGAGAACTTGCGTTGCAAACAAATGAGAATTTGTTTGCTTTGCATACATTCTGAGAACGATTCTAATTGTCATAAACAGGTTCCTTAGGGTTTTGTGTGCAAGTCTGAATTTTGTTTCAATCAGTAGTTTTAAGAAAAGCTACAGGAGGAGTTAGCGACAGGGAGGGCTAGGGCCCTGGGTTTAGTTGTGGGGGGCGGAGTTGGCCAGTTTAGGGTCTTAGGAGACAGTTGAGAGAGATGGCAGAGTTAGATGAGGTTGGGGGACTTGGGGTGCCAAGAGAAGGAAGGTTGACACGGGGAGTAGATCTTGGGGAAATTGTGCTGGGGAGAGCTGTGTTGAAAGGGCCAGCAGTAACCCAGGGGGAGGACGACCCTCCAGGCCTATCTGTCGCAGCTGTCTGCTGGAGAAGGGGAACTCGACCTTTGGGTGGGCACCGCTCATGTGTAGGCTGAGCAGGCCCCCAGTCAGTGCCCTGGTTTGTGTAGGAGGAGGAAGGCTGAGACAGGTGGAGGAGGTTGAGGGTCTTGCCTCCCTAGCTGGAGGCAGAATTGGTCAGTCAGTGCTTTGAAAAGGAGCTGGAAGGCAGGCAGTGGGGTGCAGGGTGGCAGGTGGGCAGGGAGGGCAGGACTTGAACTTGTCAATACCATCAGTCCCCTTTTTTTCCAGACAAAGGGTTGTGAGCCCTCCTGGGGATGAGGCCTCGTGTGGTGGAAGCTGCACTTAGCTTCGCGGGGCTGACAGCTCTGGCCCAGGGCGGTATGTAAGTCTGGCTCGGCCCAGGACAGGGTCCAGCCAGGCCCAGCCTGGTGAAACCCAGGTCTGGGTGTGAGGGTGGTCTAGGGAGTGAGTGAGGAGGTAAGGTACCGGTCCAAGCGTTTACTGGTATGTCTGGCAGGCGGGGGCTGTAGGCGGACAAAATTGACCCTCACTTTATTTTCCAGGTGGCAGTGCTCCCGTTTGGACTTTTCCTCTAGGTTCCACGCTAACCTCTTCTGTGAGCTCACTCTGCCCCCCCACTCCCCTTCACACTCTCGAGGTTACCCATTCACTTAAAACATTGCTTCTGGTAATCTGGTAAGCCGGGAAAGTTGTTGCCATTGGAGTTGGTATCTTGGTAACCCTGAAGAGGAGAGGCAGCCCCTGCTGAGACTCTGGGTGGGTGGGGTGGTGGTGCTTGCCAGTGGAGAGGGTGGGGATTGAATGTGCACCCTTGGGTGGGCCCGCAGCCACGGTACCATCTGAAAGCTACGAAAATGCCTCATAGACGGTGGTTTGTTACTGTAGTGTTCATCATGGCGATCTGATGGCACCAGGAGAAATGGAGCCCCTGGCCAGTGTGAGTCGTAGCGGTGCAGGAGGGGAGACCCTGGAGGAAAGAGCCCGCCTAAATTGCTGTCTGCAGAGTGAATTTCCAGAGGCTTAGGAGGAGGAAGTTCTCCAGTGGCATGTTTCCAGGCCTTGCTCAGGAAGCCCTGTATTCAGGAGGCCATCCTTTAAGGTGTTCGTGAGCTTATGCGGGGGCAGTCTGTAAAAGGCCAAAGCAGATGGATCCCGGGCCGTCAGCAGATGTGTTGCTTTGAGTGTTTGATCCGGGAGCAACGATCTCTGGGCACGTGAATGTCAGCAGGCATGTCTCCTGGGTTGGAGGTTTCAGATGCTGCCATCTTCTAAATTGAGTCTCCTGTCATACTAGTGTGCTACGAACCTTGTTTCCAGGAGACTTTTAAGCTGTAGAACATTTTAACGCTGATGCCACAACACAGGTGATGCCTTGTAGATGGAGCTTGCAGATGGATCCCAGTGACCCTCATCTACCGGCCTGCCTGCCTGTGCTTTTGTTGGAGGAATTCTTAGTGTGATACATAATGTGTGTGTTGGGAAAGCGTTCCAGATTGAAATGCATTAGGCAAAAACTGGCGAAGTCGGAGGGTCGTGGGGGGCGGTCGTGGTCATTGTGCTGTGGTAGGTGGGAGGGTGTGAGATGGTCATGTCCAGATTGTGATAGAAATGGCAGGTTTAGTTTGGTCACTTCTGTCACCAGAAGGGAATAGTTAGGATACCGATAGTAATCTTCTGTTCATCTTGCTCTATATGCTTCTTAACTTACTTGATTAGATTTCAGAGTAATCTTAGTGTTCAAATGGGAGGGCCCTGAGGTGAGGGCATTGTGGGGTGGAAAACAGCCTAATGCTGGGAGGGGTGAGGTGAAAAAAAGAAGGTTGTGATTAGGTGTGGCTTGTAGAGGGTGGGAGTGGTAGGGAATGTGGCTTGAAGGGAATTCTCTGGAGAAAAGATCAGTAGGCAGAGCTCTGGGGAATAGAGCTCAAAGGCAAAGAAAATGCTGCCTTGTTAATGCTAGTTAAATTGTGACTTGAGAAGTTTCTGCAATGCTTAAAACTGCTAAGCGTGGGGAAGGATTTTTCCAAAGCAAAATTGTTTTGCTTTGCTACAAGAAGGGGAAGACTGAAAAGGTAACTGAAACCTGGATATCAGTCTCGAGAGATTGGTGTCAGGGACTTGCATCAGCAGATTAACATCTTTTACTGCTTTGCAAGCTTCTTAAGTGTTATCTGAAGGTGTGCAATGTTCAGGGACTAGTTTCAGAAAAGACTTTCAATACCCAAATTGTGGGCTTTTAAAGTATTTTGAGATTTTGGTATGCACTTAAGATGCTTAGATGCCCTCTTCTGGGTTTGTAACATTTTTGTTCACTTGGTATTTTGCAGTTGAAAGTTTGAGCAAAGTGAAAACACAATAATTTCTAAAGGAATTTTGTACATTACTTCCTACCTTATAAACATCTTGTCTTTTCTTTGTAATGGGTAGTAATAGCCAAAGTGCTTTCTTTCCATCCTCATTGTAACAAGGAGAACATGATCACTCTCTAAATACTGTAATATTAGGTAGCAAACAATCTATGTACCCTTGCTAAAGTTCCAGTTAATAGTTTACTCCATCTTCAGTTTGAATGTTTGTGTTAAGTGGAGTACTAGAGGGGAAACCACCAAAATCGGGTAGGGAAATAAGAGCAAAACTGGGGGTGGGGAGTTTCTTGCCTGGATTATGTATGTTTGTAAAAATTTAGGGAAGTATCAATCCTTTGTGATAAAGTAATACCAGTGACTTTTTATCCTGTCCCTTTTCCCATTTTGTTTTGAGAATTTCAGATCCTCAGTACTTATGACACGGAATTTTTCTGGGTTCTCTCGTTTTAATGTTTACAAGTATATTGATGTGATAGTTCTGTTCTTAACCTGTAACTTGGGCATGTGATACAGTTACTGTCATTGGAATTTAAAGAGTCTTAGTTATGCGTGTATGGGGAAATAAGCTGTTGTGAAATTGAAACTGTAAAAACAGGTGGAAAGGGTTCTTTTATGTTGCTCTGTATGGTAAGAACCAGTCCTTGTTGCATCATGTATATGACTACTAACACTTTTCTTCCCCTTTACAGCGTGAATAAAGGTTTGAGTTCTAAACTCATTAGAATTATTTGTACTGCTATATTTTTTCAACCCTGATCTTGTCTGTATATCATGAAGTGAAATGTACCTTTGTACTGTAGATTTAGGCCTAGATTCACTAATGTAACTCCAGACTGAGGTCATCGAGCTTGGTGTGGTAACCTCAACAGAACTGGTAGGTCCTGAATGGCCTGCAACATGAATGGCCTGCATCCCCAATGGCAGTTGGGGATGGACTCGGCTGACTGGGAGTGTGTGATGGTTGTGCAAAATGTGATGACAGACTACAGGCCAACGAAGGTCATTGTCAGGGTGGGGGGACTATTTCCTAACTTCTTGGAATTTTACCCAATTGTATTTCCAAATGGTACTGTTAAAAAGGGGATCTCTCTTGATGATTGTAAGCAGCCTAACAAGTGGAAAGGACATGTAATATATGCTTGACATACTTGTGGTCTTTGGGAGGCTGGAATGTGTCTGGGATTTGGGTTTAAGCACATACTTCTCATTTTACTAGAGCTGCAGAAGTGCTGTGCTAAGCAACTTGGAATCCAGGGTGTGTGTTGTGACTAAGCTGACCCTGTGTCCTGGGCGGGGAGAGCCCAGCAGTGCTGCTGTTACTCTCTGTTCATTGGGGCCCTAAGGTTTTGCTTTACAGGAGATGAACTTGGAGTAGAAACCACCACTTCTCAGCCTCTGCTGAGAAGACTTTTATGTCCGTGGGAGTGGGAAGGGGAAAGGGACAGGCTGTGCTGTGACCACAGTGGGGGGCTGGGAGAGCAGCTGGGTGCGGCCTCTGCCCTCGTGTGTTTGCTGCAGACACTGGAATTCGGTGCCCGCCTGCCCAAGGCTCATGGCCCTGTCAAGAGTGGGCACTGCTGTGCAGTTTCAAGGATCTTTCCCCTGCTCGGCACCCTGTTCCTTGATTTCCCCATAACAATCTGGGCTTCCTTTCCCACCTTGCCCTTCTTGTTTTTGCTCAGTTCTCTACCTGCCTTGCCTTTTTTTCAGAGCTTATTTTTCCTTTTGTTTTTATACAGTGATTACCAAACTCAAGGGTAGCTGCTATGAGTGCCTCTGGGTACTGTTAGCTAGCGACTGGTGGGCTGATGAAGGGTTTCTCCACAGGGGTGTGAATGTTTGTCTTGGGAAAGGGACTCTGAAGTGGGCCTAGTAGTACAGGAGAGAGCAGGCAGCTGGGGGCTGTGCCCACGCCCTCCTGGCCTCTGCCTTGTCCCAGGGCCCTGCCTGTTCTTCACCCTCCTTTGTTCACGGGTGGGATAGGTCATAGATATTGTTGATGGTGTTGGTGATCCCTGCTGATTGGTTTGCATCCTCATACATCTGAATTCAGCCTTCCCTCTGAACTCTCAGATGGTACAATGAAATTCAGTGAGTGGGCTTGTGGCATGTAAGTAGAAAATGGAGATCTGGTGCAGCTAAAAGTAATGGAGTATAAAAATAGCAAGAGGTGAATTTGGAAGTTCTTTCAAAAAGAAACAGCCGGAGAGGAAGTGTTGGTTGAGGCTCCTTTGTGGGCCCAGGGTGCACACCCTGAGAACTGTGGAAATGGCCTGTGTTACCGAAGGGGTTCCTCACCCCCACTTCACTCTGTTGGCTGCCCTTGGTTTGTCCTACTGGTTGTGGCCATGAAGGGACTCGAACCTCTTATGCCAGGGCTAACCTCTTTGTACTTAAGTTTCTGGAGGAAATGTTAACCTCTGGCCTTGAGCAGTACTTGCTATTGTGCAGTGCTGATATTAAATGAAATGCCAAGACAGGCTTTGGATATTTGTGGTAAGTTTTAAATGTTTAACATGCAAAAATGTACAGATGCAGTCTGGAAATGACAAGAGGAAGATAGCAAAATAACCAAAAATAAGAAAGCTGTGTTTAGGGAGTGTGGCCTTGACCTTCCTCTGGGTGAGGGCAGCCAGCCCCTTCCACTCCCTGGTCTCCCAAGTAGGACACCTTTTGTTGAAGGCTCTACCTTCCAGGGGCCCTCAGCACTGCACCAACATCCCTTTCTTTTATTTTAAATAACTGTTAGTTCTCATGTTGTAAAAGGGGTTTATTGTAAAGTTTACAAATAAGAAAATTGATAAAAACAAAACTCAGTAATCTTACTGACAATTTTTATTGGTCTCTTTGCTTTTAGAGGTTTGTTTTTTTTCCTGTGTATAGGATATATATCTTTTTACACAAAAGTGAAATTATATTGTAGATTATGTTGTGCAGCTTTTTTCACTTAGGCATCTTTGTGGTGACATAATGTCCATTGTGTGACTTTATCAATTTAAATACTCATTTAGACATGTAAGTTATTTTCCAATTTTTCTTAGTAATGCTGTAGTGACCTTCCTTCTAGCTCAAACTTTATCATATCTGATAGTATTTCTTTGGGATACATGAATATATTTCTACACATGAATTGCCTTTGTCAGACTTCTTACATCTAAGTTCATGTTGCTAAATTGCAACATGGGAGGGGTTTTGTAAATAGCATCCTCAGTCTGGAGGTAAACCTTGCTGTCCCCCCCCCCCCAAAAAAAAAAAAGAAATAAAGAAAAGCTACAGTAACTGCTCAGTAGAGGTTTCCAGAAAATATTCTAGCATTTGGCCAAAAGTTAGGGGTTTTTCTAAATTCTGTTTGGGCTGTTCCCACCAGACGACCTTAATCACATGTTTGGGTTGACCCTCACCAACAAGCAGGTGGACTAACTGATAAAAATCTAAGCAACCAGGCTGGGAAGTTTGAATGAACTGCGTTAGACTATTCAGCAAACCTGTGAGGGTTCTCGGTTACTTTAGGAAACTCTTCAACTATGACTCCCAATTCAGCCTTAGTCTAGGGAACATAAGAAATATAGGGTTTATCTGGGTGCTTGGAAGACATAATTTTAGAAAGGCGGGTTCTGATAGGTTCAGAGGAGGAGGGAGTGGAGAGAAGTGCCAAGAAAAAGAGAAATTCAGTGAGAGCATTAGACTGGGCAAACTGAGGGTATAGAGGAGATGGAGGCAGTGCAGCAAGAGGCAGGCAGGCAGTAAGTGGCTGTCACGTGTCTGAAGTCAAAGGAAGGGAGAGGGAAAGAGAGGCCTCAGAAGCCTTTTGACTCCTTTAGTTGTTCATTTACCTCAGTTAATTTTGAAATTGTAATTTGCAGAGACGTAATTCTAGATTGCCAGTAATGACTGGAAGCCTCAGAATGCCAGTTAAATAGACGTTTAATTCAGTTTTAAGAAAAGTAAGTTTGGGGAGCTCAAATGTTCCTCATAATGTTGATTGGTGTTCTCAAATACTGTTCAGTCCATTTAATTAGAAATGCACATGAGGAGGGACCAAAGTTTTTAAACATAAAACCAGCCAGGGTCCCAGAAAGGAGGGGGGCATTGTCAAAGCATTTGGATGACAGGGATCCCATTTCTTAAAAGATTTTTCTCTAGAGCAAAAAGAAAAATTCCTAAACAGCAGAGTTCCAACAGGCACATCCCAGTACCCAAAGAAATCAGACCAAAGACCAAAGGAATACTCTCAGAAAGGACAAAGCCTTTAAATAGATCGCAAATAAAGATTGGGGAACTCAAAATGCAGACAGTGGAGCTTGAAATCCAGGACAGACTTACCCTCAAACTCCAGGCTTAGCTAGAAGGCAGTGAGCACATGGACTCTGTGGGGACTAGCACCTGTGTCCTCACCAACCTGGGAGTTTGGGGGAGACCTCTTAGGATCCCACTTCCGAGCACCCGGTTATGTTGACCTTAAAACAGTTGTTTCACCAGCAAAAATGGGTTAATTCTAGAACACCAGAGAAGTGCAATTCAGGACAAGCAAGCCCTGACAAAAACCATAGGCAAGTTCAACAAATCAAAGAAAGGAATGTTAACTTTATAAAGAAGGAGGAGGAAGGTGGGAGGGGTTGCTTCCAATAGAAGTCTATTAGACGAAAGTGACAGTTTAGGGCGATGATGGTTTCTCATTGGCTGAGTTCCTGGGGTAGTCAATTTCTTGGAAGGGATGCAATGTACATCCTTTTTGTTGTTGTTGGGGCCTGTGATTGATGATTCTTTCCTGTTGATTCTTTTGTTGTGATTTGTAATTGAAAATTCTTCCTATAATTGATGTGGAGTGGTGCTCACAAAAGCAGTTCATGTTCTTTGCAAAAATCTGTGGGGCTTTGAGGCCCTGGGTGTAGAGGGGAATGTGGGTTTAAACTATGCCACAGTCTGGACCTTTGACGACCAGAGTTGTTTAGCATTTCTGATCATCAGTAGAAAACTGACATCACCAAAGGGCAAAAATGGCTTTTGACACCACAGCAAAGAGTTCAAGTATAGTTTAACTCTATGTTTTTTCTTCCCAAGAACCTGCGCCCTTTCCTGGGATTGTGGACATTTCTGCAGCTGGAGGTGGTCTTCTGGAATATCGAGCTAGTCTGCTGGCTGGGAAGGGTTTTGCTGTGATGGCGCTGGCTTATTACAACTATGAGGACCTCCCCAAGAGCCTGGAGAACTTCCACCTGGAGTACTTTGAAGAAGCTGTGAACTACCTGCTTAATCACCCTCAGGTTGGAACTTCTCTGGTTTCATGTTCTACATATCAGTTCTCCTTCTCTAAAATGCTCTTGGTTTTCACAGAACTTAACAAATTCATGACAGCCACTCTCTGCCCCCAACACACTCTACCTTTCACAGTAACTTCTCCCAGACAGTTTCCATGCAATTAGATGTTATTGTTAGATTTCCTGCTGGTAAAAGTGTCCTAGTTGAAATTATGGAATTTTAAATTCCAGTATTTTATCAAATTTCATTAAGAGCTCAACACATTGAGAACCCTCGGTTTGACCCAGGAAGTAAGAGGGGAAGGGGAAGTAATCACTCTCTCCAGAAGGCTGTCTCCAGTTTAAATGTTTGTATTTTACAATCCTCTCCTCCATGTGACCATCTAAGAGCAGAGTACTCACTTTTAATAAATCACCTAGTATAGTACCTGGGTACTAGTAAAGGACCTGGGTAGTAGGAAATGTTTGAGGGTTCAGTATATCAGAGGATTAGAACATATACCTTGCTCAGGATATTAGAGGATTAATAGGATTGTTTATTTTATAATTCAATCAGAGCTCAAGGTAGATGAAAGCCTTGGTGCTCCTAGAGAAGGTGATGGGGTGTAGTAGAACCAGTGTAATAGTGTATTTGATAGAGAAAAGTTAAATTTGAGGCTTGATTTTGCCAGTTACTAGCTCCTGGACCTTGGGGCTTATGTATCATACTCTCAAAAATTGGGATCACTGTAATATCCCATTCCTAGTATTTATAAGGAATAAATAGCTGAAATCAGTCAAGAGTGCTATTGTAGAAACCATGATCCAAAAAAATTGCTGTTGATAGGTCAATCAAAAGGCCATTTACAGCAGAAGAATTTGGTAATTGACGAGAACAATCTTTCTGGAATAGGGCAAACTCAAACTACACTGGAGGGGACTGAGCAGAGAATTAAGACAAGAAAGTGAACAACTACAGACAAAATTTCCCACAAGTTTTGCTGTGAAAAGGAGTACAAACTAGGAGAGAGTGGATTTGAGGTCAAGGGATTGTTATTAAGGGCTTCCCAGGTGGTGCTTTTGGTAAAGAACCTGCCTGCCAATGCAGGAGATATGAGACGGGGGCTCAGTTCCTAGGTCGGGAAGATCCCCTGGAGGAGGACATGGCAACCCACTCCAGTATTCTTGCCTGGAGAGTCCCATGGACAGGGGCAGAGGAAAAGACCATTGGAGGTTTGGTGGTCAAAGGAACTTCAAGGCCAAAGTATTTCGTTGTCATCCACTTGGTTGTTGAAGGCACCAGGAATGGTGATGGAGAAATTGTGGAAAGCAAGGTACAAAAAAGGTTAAGTCAATATCCCAAGGCTGCAAACCTTGATAACTGGGAGAGCCCAGATTCAGGCTCAGTTCCCCGACTCTCAAGTCCAGGCACTACTGGCCACACTGCACCGTTCATGGACTCATTCTCCTTTTCCCTTTGACCTTTTCTCAGGTGAAGGGTCCAGGAGTTGGGCTGCTTGGGATTTCAAAAGGAGGCGAGCTCTGCCTCTCCATGGCTTCCTTCCTGAAGGGCATCTCTGCGACTGTCATAATCAATGGTTCTGTGGTCAGTGTCTGGGGAACCTTACACTACAAAGGTGAGATTCTGCCGCCTGTGGGTTTCAACCAAAATCGAATCAAGATGACTAAAGATGGCTTTGTAGACATTGTGGAAATCCTGAACTGCCCTTTGGAAGGACCTGACCAGAAGAGCTTCATTCCTGTGGAAAGGGCTGAGTGCCCCTTCCTGTTTCTTGTGGGTCAGGATGACCACAACTGGAAGAGTGAATTCTATGCTAATGAGGCCTCTAAACGCTTGCAGGCCCATGGGAAGGCAAAACCCCAGGTCATCTGTTACCCAGGGACGGGGCACTACATTGAACCTCCTTACTTCCCCCTGTGCCCGGCTTCCCTGCACACCTTAGTGGGCGTTCCTGTCATCTGGGGAGGGGAGCCCAGGGCTCATGCCAGGGCCCAGGTAGATGCTTGGCAGCAGCTCCAGACTTTCTTCCATAAACACGTGGGTGGGGATAAGGGGACGATTCCGGCCAAGCTGTGATCAAGGGAAGGATAGAACAGCTAAGAACAGCTGCCACAGTTAGTATATACCGGTGTAGGTTTCTTCTGTTCAATAATTACTTAGAGTTTTTCCTCTTCAGTGTTAAAGTGAACTTACCAAGAAGCTTTTTAGATTTTTATAAATTACATACTTTTTCCGTTGTTTGAGCGGAGAGCGATTCTACAGAAAATGAAACAAATGGCCAAAAAAACATAATTGACAAAGCTTTAACTCTGAAAGGAAATGGTGAAATACACAGTTAACAGTACCTAGTACACAATTAGTGCTCCATAATTATTTGAATTATTTAGCATTATAATTTGTTTTTAATTAATAAATAAATGATTACCTATTGTGGAAGAAAAGAATACAAAATATCAAAAATGTTATCAGATTTGAGTTTCTAATTTAAGAATGGAAGTGAACACCATAGCTGTAAATTAGCACACTAGTTAGATAACTACTTAGATGAAAACTACTAAAAATTTTCAAAGCAAATATGTTTTTAGTTCTTCAATCTTCTTGAATGAGGAAGGAGTCTCCTACTGCCAATGTATTTTAATTACCTTTTTCATTTTCACATATGGACTTTGTGATTTAGTTGTTTTGAAAGCTGGCATAACATCATTTAGATGAATTTCTTAAGTGACTTTAATATTGATTAGCATGCAAATGAATGATTTAGTTTTGTATTACTTGAAATAAATACACATTAAACTAACTAAACTCTTCTAAAGTTGAATATGTTTAAAATAAAAGATACTTTAATTTATGATCATGGTGTTTTAGTTTCTCAACTTTCTTTTTCAGTAAAGCATCTTCTGACAGATGTTTTCTCTTGAAACTCAAAAACAGTGCTCCTTTTGCTTACTCAAGATTTTTCCTGTATTCCACTCTGAGGCAGATGTCATCTCCATTTTACAGATGAAACCAAGGCTCAGAAAAATTCTTTGCATGGTACCTGTACAGCTGGGGCTCAGTCTCCCCACATTCAATTTCTTCTCTCTTTGTTAAGCTCATCCATGCTCTCTGTAGGGTAACAGCCCCAGCCACAGGGAAAGAAAGTGGCTTTTCTTTCTTCTCCCTAAATTTTCAGTGGATTTCCTGGACTTGAAGTGTGAGGGTAGGGGTGGTTTCAGGGCACTAATGTTAAAAGTATAGTTCTGGAACCATGTTTAAATCCTGGCCTTCACCTAGTAGTATGGTTTTGCAGGAGCTGACAGGCAACTTTAAATGCCTACACTCCCTTCCCTTGATTATTAACAATGTGTATGTGATTTGCCCTCCTCCCTTCCTCTTTCCATATTTCTCTTTCCACCACTTTCTGTAAATAGCATGTTCCATGACAGTTGAAGGAATCTCCCATTAATCAAGCTGGAGAGTCAGGCTTCTCTAGAGATTCTGGGGCTGATCTTGAGGGATAAAAGGCAGAAGCAACAGAAATTTTGGGACCAATAAATGACCAAGTGAAACTGCAAACCACATGTTTCAAAAGACACAAAGATGACTTCCTCTTTAAATTCTTGTTAGTAGGAGAATCTAACAAAAGGGGACTAGAGACGTAACATAACATAACATAAGCCATAGGCTTATGTTATGGAGGGAGATGTGATATACTATGATGTGAAGATTAGAAAAGAATTCAGATAGTGGCCTTTGATATGGGTCTGAGCAGAGAGGATCTCTCTTTTTCTAAATCTAAAGTAATAAAAATTCATAGAAAACTTGGAAAATAGAGAAAACTATTCAGCAGAAAAGGAACTGCATATAATCCATTCACTAGAAACTAACGCACTTAACGTGTCAGAATATTTCCATTTTCCTCTAGGCTTTTTGTTGTGTGTATTGAGTTTTTACTCAAGTGTACATCCTTTTTATTTTAATATCATATGGTGATTATTTTACCATGTTATTATTATATTCTTCAAACACATGACTTTTTAAAAACAGTGATATGTATTCTACTGATTGGTGCTACCACCCTTCATTTAATCAATCCTCTGTTGTCAGCCCTCGACATTGTTGATAGTTTTTCTTTATAAAGTCTGTTCTGAGATGAAGGGACATACACATGTATGTCTTTGTGTATCTTAAAGAAACTGATTGTTTCTTTAAGAGAGATTCTTTGAAAGGAAATTACTATGCATACCAGAAATGACCAGCTGCGCCATCAAGGACACTGGATGAAACAGCCATGTTACCAACATTGGTGCAATATGTGTGTATGTATACCTTTGTGTCTAATCCTTTATAATTTTATAAGTTTTATGGTTTGAAAAGATACTCTCATATTACTGTACTTTTGTTGTTGTTGCTGTTAGTGAAGTTGAATATCTCCCCCTCTTATTGGGAAAATATCTGTATTCCTTTTAAACTACATTTCCCATTCCTTCAGAATGTTCTCCTATTCCTTCATGACCTACAGCACCATTTGATTATGTATTACAGAAGTAATTCTCATATATGTTGACCACATCACATCATCTTGTTATCTGCCATTTAAATTATGTGTATGTGTGTGAATATATGTATGTGTTAAGTTTTGCAAGGTGAGTTGATGATGGAAGGTGGAAATGATAAGAAATATGTATCTGCCTGTACCTTTCTCCCAACTTCCAGCACAGAGTTCCTAAAACTCTTGTAAATACCTAAGTGATAGCAGCACTAGCAGCATCTTTTGTTCTACTGAGGTGACTCTAGGTGGGCTCCTGGATGGGGACTGCGTGGGCACTAGTAACCAGAAAGACCAACCCATGATTAGAAGCTTGGAATTTTCAGCTGTCTCTCCCAATTTTCCAGAGAGACAAGGGGCCAGAAACTTAGTTAATAATTGAGCATGCCTATGAGAGGAAAGGGCCTCCCTGGTAGCTCAGCTAGTAAAGAATCCTCCTGCAATGCAGGAGACCCTGGTTTGATTCCTAGGTCGAGAAGTGCTCCTGGAGAAGGGGTAGGCTACCCACTCCAGTATTCTTGGGCTTCCAAGGTGGCTCAGACAATAAATAATCTGCTCGCAATATGGGAGACCTGGGTTAGATCCCTGGTTTGGGAAGATCCTCTGGAGAAGGGCATGGCAACCCAGTCTAGTATTCTTGCCTGGAAAATCTCCATGGACAGAGGAGCCTGGCAAGCCACAGTCCATGGGGTTGCAAAGAGTTGGACACGACATAGCAACTAAGCATATGTGAGGAAGCCTCCACAAAAATCCCAATAGAACAGGGTTTGGAGAGCTTTCAGTTTGGAGAACACATCCACACTGGTAGGGAGACATACCTCAGCTCCACAGGGACAAAAGCTCCTACACTGGGACTCTCCCAGACCTCGCCCAATGGAACTCTTCATCTGGCTGTTCTTCTGTATCCTTTATCATATTCTTCAATAAGGTAGTTGATGTAAGGGTTTCCCTGAGTTTGGTAAGCTGCTCTGGCAAATCAGTAGAACCTGAGGAAGGGGTTGTAGAAACCTCGGATTTATAGCCTAATCACACAGAGATTGTGGGTAACCTGGGGAGCTACTACTTGCAATTGGCAGCTGGGGTGGGGTGAGAGCAGTTTTGTGGGACTGAGACCTTAACCTCAGGGAACTGACACCATCTCCAGGTAGACAGTGTTAGAACTGAATTAAATTCTAGGACATCAGATGGTTGTCTCAAAGATTTACACTACACATATGGTGACCAGAAGTGTCAGAAGTGCAGTGTTCTGAGTAGTAAAGGAGTCACACAGAAAAGAGACACAGGAGGAGAACAGTAGGTTTTTCCTAAGATACACAAGGCATTTTAGGAAGTGGAAATGATTGCTGAGATACACAATGCAGTTGATGAGCTCAAAAACAAAATAGACATGGCTAGTAGTCAAATTAGGATTCATTAGAAGACTTAAGAAATCTCTCACAACTTCCAGAAATAAAAGGTAGGATATATATGAGAAAAAAATTAAGGCATAGAAGATTGTAAACTACAATCTGTTCCAGTAGTAGCAATGGTCTTGGTTTTGCATTAACAAATATACAAAACAGAATAGGCTTCATCAAGCACCAAGTTTACTTAGATTTAAAAACTCAGGATAAGAGAAAACACAAGCACAGTATAAAGTCATCATGCTCTCAGGAAGCATGTGCTCACACAAGATGAGGCTGAGTATTGTGTAGACAACTTTTGGCTTCAGATTAAAAGGCTGTATACAGAAATGAATAGAAAGCCATTAAAAATTTCCAACGGTGAACTGAAGAATTAATACTAACAAACAAGAGCCTGGCTTTTACTCTTGGCCACTATAAGGCTTCCCAGTGGCTCAATGGTAAAGAACCTGCTCGTCAGTGCAGGAGACGCAGGAGACTCCAGTTCAATAGTGGATCAGGAAGATCTCCTGGGAAGAGGGCGTAGCAACCCACTCCAGTATTCTTGCTGGTAAAATCCCATGGACAGAGGATCCTGGTGGGTTAGAGACCATGGGGTTGCAAACAGTCAGACACAGCTGAGCAACCCTGGCAAACTAATATACTGCAAATTGATCTACAGATTCAATCTAACCTCCATCAAAATTCCAGCAAGTTTCTTTGCAGAAATTGGTAAGTTGATCTTAAAATTCCTATGGAAACTCAAGAAACCCACAATCTTGACAAAGAATAATAAAACTGGAAAATGCACAATGACCAATTTTAAAATAATTAAAATAATGTGGTACATGCATAAGAATAGACCAAAAAATCAATGGAATAGAAATGAGATTCCAGAAATAAATCCTGACATTTACCACACTTACAGTCAATTGATTTTTGACAAGAAAATTCAAGGGAGAAAGAATGGTCTTTTCAACAAATTGTGTTGACACAATATAATATCCATATGAAAAGAATTAATTTCAATCCTACCTCATAGCAAACACAAGAATGAACTCAAAATTGATTAAAGCTGTAAATGTAAGAGCTCAAATTATAGAATTATTTGAAGAAGATACAGAAGCAAATCTTTGTAACTTTGGGTTAGATAATGGTTTGACATCAAAGCATAAGCAAAAACAGAAAAAATAAATGAACTGGACATCAAATTTGAAAACCTTTATGCACCAAAGGATACTGTTAGCTAGTTAGAATAGGAAAAAGGAGTCCAGAATGGCGGTGGCTAAAAGACAAGGAAGGGGAAAGCCCATGAAAATAAAACAAAGGAAGGTCCAAGGACTGGAGTGGGGACCTCAGGTAGAACAAACAGCACTCCTGGCTAGCCCAATTTACAAACAGTAGGCCCAGGGGGAGGAAAAAACATATAAAAAGAGAAGCCAAAGGGCTGGGGGTCTCTCTTCTGCGCACACGCTCTCTCTCTCTCTCTCTGGGGGTCTCTCTTCTGCGCGCACGCTCTCTCTCTCTCTCGCTCTCTCTCTCGCTCTCTCTCTCTCTCTCTCTCTCGCTCGCTCTCTCTCTCGCTGTCTCGCTCGCTCTCTCTCTCGCTCTCTCTCTCTCTCTCGCTCGCTCTCTCTCTCGCTCTCTCTCTCTCTCGCTCTCTCTCTCTCTCTCTCGCTCGCTCTCTCGCTCGCTCTCTCGCTCGCTCTCTCGCTCGCTCTCTCTCTCGCTCTCGCCTCGCTCTCTCGCTGCTCTCGTCGCTCGCTCTCATTCTCCCAGTTCTGCTTCCCTCTTCCCCTCTGACACTCGCTCGCTCTCTCTCTCTCTCTCTGCTCTCTTCGCGTCGCTCTCTCTCTCGCTCTCTCATCTCTCACGCTCTCGAAGTATGAGTAATCACCTGACTTTCATGAGAGCCCTCAAACATCTCTCACGCATACCAAAAATCCAACCCCCTCTCCCTCCTTGCCTACCTCCTCTTCTACGTCAATCTGCCGCCCATTCCAGGTGTGTCACATATCTACTCAAGAAGTCGCTCATTCTCTCCTCTCTCTCTCTTTCTCCTCTGACACGTCTTTGTGGGTCGAGTGCTCTCTTCTCGGGCGGGCGCCTCGTCCCTTCTACTGAGTCTTTATGCGGTCGGCAGTGCCCTCAACGCCTCGGGATGTATTTTCCCTTTTTTTCTAAAATCAAACTGAGAGATCCTGTAACACTTGATCCTGATGCGGAAGATGCAGTGCAGCTAGCTTAGTGAATCACGAGTTGCAGTGTCAAGAGCTGAGAGCATATTTCTGTCCAAGGATCTACTAAAGGCGTCCATTGTTGCCAGCACTGCGATTATTCCTAATAATGTGTTTGTGCAACCAAGAACAGAATCTTACCATTAGAATGAGGAAGAACTCTCCCCTCTTGCTCATACCATGCAATAAAATGCTTTATTTTAAACTACAAAATTCCGACTTATTACTTGCAGAATCCGGGTTATATATACTTTTTTCCATTCCCCTTTCAGCTTGTAAGTACACATTTGGTCTTCTCCAGGAATATTTTGTTCTGAGGGAAGTTCCAAAGAAGCTTGATCTTCTCAATGGGATATGTGTTTCATGTGGTTTCTCTTCCTTTTCAAACGCACAGGGTGCCAAAGCTTGCTTTCTGCGGGACATTCCTTTCTCGGCCATCTACTTCCCGTGCTACGCTCATGTGAAGGCAGCCCTTGCAAGTGAAGATGGGCAGATTAGCCCTGGAAGTCTGCTCTTAGCTGGCGCCATAGCTGGTGAGTGTCCTTGGAGCTCTGCCCCCACCCAGGCCCCTGAGCCGGGGTCTTTGCTTATGGTTATTGATGTGAGATGGCCAGAGATTGCTTTGAAGCGCTCCTGAAAAGAAAGGGAAAGAAATGAATCTTACTTCAGGCAGATCTGGCTATTAGACAAACTTAATTTGTTAACCACCTCCCCGCCAACCACCACCACCCAAAAAAACAATCAAACAAAAAGGGCTCGTTAAAAATCGGTGCATTTTGTAACATTGTCAGATTCCAATTCAAGCTCATATCCTTTCTTAGTTTCACTTACTACTGTAAGAACAAGAACTATTCAGGCAAACTTTTTTTTTAAAGTGTTAATGCTTGTGCCTTAAAGGTGTCTAACCGAAATAATACATAAAAGCTCGTCCAGAAAATTTAAGCAATAGTTACTCTCATCGAGAGAAAAGAAATGGAGCGGAACTGGAAGCAGCGTGGGTCTGATTCCAGCTAGCTCTGTAAGTTTGTAAGGTTGGAGTGTGTGCGTGTGCTGGATCTCAGCGAGAAGTGACTGTCTTCCCTAGTGCTACAGGGCTAGTGTGAAAGGAAGAAAACCGATGCGGAAGTTGGCTTTTCCATTCCCAGTGTAAATCCCTTGAGGAACTTTGGCTATAGCCCCATCAGGAATGACTGTGCTCTTTGAGGCTGCTCCTTGTTTAGAGACCCTAAGAGTAGAACAATCTGGATTAACTCCCCAGGTGGTGACAAACATTTAATGAGTTAACAGACCCTAAGGCAGTCAGGGGGTGCCTGACTTCAAAGTTTCCACACAAGGGGTGTTCTCCTCAGACATGTGGCTCGCCTCTCTTGAGACCTACCCCCTGCTTTGAGAAACTTTTTGCTGTCTTGTGAGCCCCTATGTCCTGCCTGTAGCCTGAGGAGCCCTGGAGGCAGGAACCTGTGGAATTTTAAATTCTTACTCTTTAAATTCTTACTATTCTGTTATGTGCTGTACTCAGTCATGTCCGTCTGGAACCCACGTCTCCTGAATTGCAGGCAAATTCTTTACCATCTGAGACACAAGCTCATTAAGTGAAGGTGTTAGTTGCTCAGTTGTGTCCGACTCTTCACGACCCCTTGGACTGTAGCCCATCAGGCTCTCTGTCTATAGGATTTCCCAGGCAAGACTACTGGAGTGGGTCACCATTTCCTTCTCCAGGGGATCTTCCTGACCCAGGGATCAAACACAGGTAACCTACAACGCAGGCAGATTCTTTACCTTCTGGGTCACCAGGGAAGCCTTAAATTCTTGGTTAATGGTTTTTCTTCAAAGGTGGTGATGTTGGCATATGAGGCAGGGTTGTCCTTTCCTGGCAGCTCAGGGAGCCTTGATATATGAATCCATAGTGAGATTACTCTACCTACATCAGAAAATCAAGATTTTATAACTAGAGCATAGAATTCCCAGTTTTAATGCCAGTTTGGCCATTGACACACTGTCTCCTTTATATGTCATTTACAGGTGTAAAAATGATGTTTTGAGCCCAAAGGTTATAATACCATTTATTTCAAATCACTTACCCAAAATAAGTGAAAAACTTACCAGCTTACCAGTAGGACCTACTGGGGAGAACTAGCATACCACTTAGAATCCACCTGCCAATGCAGGAGACAAGGGTTCAATCCCTGCATTGGGAAGATACCCTGGAGAAGAAAATGGCAACCCACTCCAGTATTCTTGCCTGGGGAATCCCATGGACAGAGGAGCCTGGAGGGCTGCAGTCCATGGGGTCGCCAAAGGGTGGGACACAATTTAGAGACTAAACAACAACAGCAAATCCATTATTCTATGATCCTAAAATAATCATCATTTAACATTTTGCTAATTTCTCCCCCTTGGGTGGTTTTTAACAGGGTTGTGATCACACTGTGGGTATACTGTTCACTTACTATCATTTCTGAAGCATTGTTCAACCGTCACGGCAAAATGAAAAAAGGCAGGTGCTGTAGGGTCAGGCTATCAGTTCAGTTCAGTTCAGTTTCTCAGTCGTGTCTGACTCTTTGCGACCCCATGAACCACAGCACGCCAGGTCTCCCCTGTCCATCACCAACTCCCGGAGTCCACCCAAACCCATGCCCATTGAGTTGGTGATGCCATCCAACCATCTTATCCTCTGTCGTCCCCTTCTCCTCCTGCTTTCAATCTTTCCCAGCATCACAGTCTTTTCAAATGAGTCAGCTCTTCACATCAGGTGACCAAAGTATTGGACTTTCAGCTTCAATATCAGTCCTTCCAGTGAACACCCAGGACTGATCTCCTTGCACTCCAAGGGACTCTCAAGAGTCTTCTCCAACACCACAGTTCAAAAGCATCAATTCTTCTGCACTCAGCTTTCTTTATAGTCCAACTCCACATCCATACATGACCACTGGGAAAACCATAGCCCTAACTAGATGGACCTTTGTTGACAAAGTAATGTCTCTAGGTTGGTCATAACTTTCCTTCCAAGGAGTAAGCGTCTTTTAATTTCATGGTAGCAATCACCAACTGCAGTGATTTTGGAGCCCAGAAAAATAAAGTCAGCCACTGTTTCTACTGTTTCCCCTTCTTTCTGCCATGAAGTGATGGGACCAGATGCCATTCTTAGTTTTCTGAATGTTGAGCTTTAAGCCAACTTTTTGACTCTCCTCTCTCACTTTTCATCAAGAGGCTCTTTAGTTCTTCTTCACTTTCTGCCATAAGGGTGGTGTCATCTGCATATCTGAGGTTATTGATATTTCTCCTGGCAATCTAGATTCCAGCTTGTACTTCCTCCAGCCTAGCATTTCTCATGATGTACTCTGCATATAAGTTAAATAAGCAGGGTGGCAATATACAGCCTTGATGTACTCCTTTTCCTATTTGGAACCAGTCTGCTGTTTCATTTCCAGTTCTACCTGTTGCTTCCTGACCTGCATACAGGTTTCTCAAGAGGCAGGTCAGGGGGTCCGGTATTCTCATCTCTTTCAGAATTTTCCACAGTTTATTGTGATCCACACAAAGGCTTTGGCATAGTCAATAAAGCAGAGATAGATGTTTTTATGGAAATCTCTTGCTTTTTCAATGATCCAGTGGATGTTGGCAATTTGATCTGTGGATCTTCTGCCTTTTCTAAAATCAGCTTGAACATCTGGAAGTTCACGGTTCACGTATTGCTGAAGCCTGGCTTGGAGAATTTCAAGCATCACTTTACTACTGTGTGAGATGAGTGCAATTGTGTAGTAGTTTGAACATTCTTTGGCATTGCCTTTCTTTGGGATTGGAGTGAGAACTGACCTTTTCCAGACTTGTGGCCACTGCTGAGTTTTCCAAATTTGCTGGCATAATGAGTGTAGCACTTTCACAGCATCATCTTTCAGGATTTGAAATAGTTCAACTGGAATTCCATCACCTCCACCAGCTTTGTTCGTAGTGATGCTTCCTAAGGCCCACTTGACTTCACATTCCAGGATGTCAGGCTCTAGGTGAGTGATCACACCATCGTGATTATCTGGGTCATGAAGATCTTTTTTGTACAGTTCTTTTTTGTATTCTTGCCACCTCTTCTTAATATCTTCTGCTTCTGTTAGGTCCCTACCATTTCTGTCCTTTATTGAGCCCATCTTTGCACACCGTGAAATTAGGCCATGCTGTGTAGGGCCACCCAAGACGGACAGGTCATGGTGGAGAGGTCTGACAGAATGTGGCCCACTGGAGAAGGGAATAGCAAACCACTTCAGTATTCTTGCCTTGAGAACCCCACGAACAGTATGAAAAAGCAAAAAGATAGGACACTCAAAGATGAACTCCCCAGATCGGAAGGTGCCCAATATGCTATTGGAGATCAGTGGAGAAATAACTCCAGAAAGAATGAAGGGATGGAGCCAAAGCAAAAACAACACCCAGTTGTGGATGGGACTGGTGATAGAAGCAAGGTCCAATGCTGTAAAGAACAATATTGCATAGAAACCTGGAAACCTGGTCCATGAATCAAGGCAAATTGAAAGTGGTCAAACAGGAGATGACAAGAGTGAACATCGACATTCTAGGAATCAGCAAACTAAGATGGACTGCAATGGGTGAATTTAACTCAGATGACCATTATATCTACTACCGTGGGCAAGAATCCCTTAGAAGAAATGGAGTAGCTATCATACTCAACAGCAGAGTCCGAAATGCAGTACTTGGATGCAATCTCAAAAACGACAGAATGAGCTCTGTTCGTTTCCAAGGCAAACTATGCAGTATCACAGTAATCCAATGCCCCGACCAGTAACGCTGAAGAAGCTGACGTTGAACGGTTCTATGAAGACCTACAAGACCCTCTAGAACTAATACCCAAAAAGGATGTCCTTTTCATTATAGGGGACTGGAATGCAAAAGTAGGAAGTCAAGAAACACCTGGAGTAACAGGCAAATTTGGCCTTGGAGTACAGAATGAAGCAGGGCAAAGGCTAATAGAGTTCTGCCAAGAGAACGCACTTGTCATAGCAACACCGGCTCTTCCAACAACACAAGAGATGACTATACACAATGGACATCACCAGATGTCGACCCCAGAATCAGATTGATATATTCTTTGCAGCCAAAAGATGGAGAAGCTCTATAACAGCAGCAAAAAACAAGACTGGGAGCTGACTGTGACTCAGATCATGAACTCCTTATTGCCAGATTCAGACTGAAATTGAAGAAAGTGGAGAAAACCACTAGACCATTCAGGTATGACCTAAATCAAATCCCTTATGACTATACAGTGGAAGTGAGAAATAGATATAAGGGACTAGATCTGATAGACAGAATGCCTGATGAAATATGGACGGAGGTTCATGACACTGTACAGGAGACGAGAATCAAGACCATCCCCAAGAAAAAGAACTGCAAAAAAGCAAAATGGCTGTCTGAGGAGACCTTACAAATAGCTGTGAAAAGAAGGGAAGGGAAAAGCAAAGGAAAAAAGGAAAGATATACCCATT
>NC_057391.1:79704773-79712600 GCF_019320065.1 Cervus canadensis
TTTTCTCAGGTGAAGGGTCCAGGAGTTGGGCTGCTTGGGATTTCAAAAGGAGGCGAGCTCTGCCTCTCCATGGCTTCCTTCCTGAAGGGCATCTCTGCGACTGTCATAATCAATGGTTCTGTGGTCAGTGTCTGGGGAACCTTACACTACAAAGGTGAGATTCTGCCGCCTGTGGGTTTCAACCAAAATCGAATCAAGATGACTAAAGATGGCTTTGTAGACATTGTGGAAATCCTGAACTGCCCTTTGGAAGGACCTGACCAGAAGAGCTTCATTCCTGTGGAAAGGGCTGAGTGCCCCTTCCTGTTTCTTGTGGGTCAGGATGACCACAACTGGAAGAGTGAATTCTATGCTAATGAGGCCTCTAAACGCTTGCAGGCCCATGGGAAGGCAAAACCCCAGGTCATCTGTTACCCAGGGACGGGGCACTACATTGAACCTCCTTACTTCCCCCTGTGCCCGGCTTCCCTGCACACCTTAGTGGGCGTTCCTGTCATCTGGGGAGGGGAGCCCAGGGCTCATGCCAGGGCCCAGGTAGATGCTTGGCAGCAGCTCCAGACTTTCTTCCATAAACACGTGGGTGGGGATAAGGGGACGATTCCGGCCAAGCTGTGATCAAGGGAAGGATAGAACAGCTAAGAACAGCTGCCACAGTTAGTATATACCGGTGTAGGTTTCTTCTGTTCAATAATTACTTAGAGTTTTTCCTCTTCAGTGTTAAAGTGAACTTACCAAGAAGCTTTTTAGATTTTTATAAATTACATACTTTTTCCGTTGTTTGAGCGGAGAGCGATTCTACAGAAAATGAAACAAATGGCCAAAAAAACATAATTGACAAAGCTTTAACTCTGAAAGGAAATGGTGAAATACACAGTTAACAGTACCTAGTACACAATTAGTGCTCCATAATTATTTGAATTATTTAGCATTATAATTTGTTTTTAATTAATAAATAAATGATTACCTATTGTGGAAGAAAAGAATACAAAATATCAAAAATGTTATCAGATTTGAGTTTCTAATTTAAGAATGGAAGTGAACACCATAGCTGTAAATTAGCATACTAGTTAGATAACTACTTAGATGAAAACTACTAAAAATTTTCAAAGCAAATATGTTTTTAGTTCTTCAATCTTCTTGAATGAGGAAGGAGTCTCCTAGTGCCAATGTATTTTAATTACCTTTTTCATTTTCACATATGGACTTTGTGATTTAGTTGTTTTGAAAGCTGGCATAACATCATTTAGATGAATTTCTTAAGTGACTTTAATATTGATTAGCATGCAAATGAATGATTTAGTTTTGTATTACTTGAAATAAATACACATTAAACTAACTAAACTCTTCTAAAGTTGAATATGTTTAAAATAAAAGATACTTTAATTTATGATCATGGTGTTTTAGTTTCTCAACTTTCTTTTTCAGTAAAGCATCTTCTGACAGATGTTTTCTCTTGAAACTCAAAAACAGTGCTCCTTTTGCTTACTCAAGATTTTTCCTGTATTCCACTCTGAGGCAGATGTCATCTCCATTTTACAGATGAAACCAAGACTCAGAAAAATTCTTTGCATGGTACCTGTACAGCTGGGGCTCAGTCTCCCCACATTCAATTTCTTCTCTCTTTGTTAAGCTCATCCATGCTCTCTGTAGGGTAACAGCCCCAGCCACAGGGAAAGAAAGTGGCTTTTCTTTCTTCTCCCTAAATTTTCAGTGGATTTCCTGGACTTGAAGTGTGAGGGTAGGGGTGGTTTCAGGGCACTAATGTTAAAAGTATAGTTCTGGAACCATGTTTAAATCCTGGCCTTCACCTAGTAGTATGGTTTTGCAGGAGCTGACAGGCAACTTTAAATGCCTACACTCCCTTCCCTTGATTATTAACAATGTGTATGTGATTTGCCCTCCTCCCTTCCTCTTTCCATATTTCTCTTTCCACCACTTTCTGTAAATAGCATGTTCCATGACAGTTGAAGGAATCTCCCATTAATCAAGCTGGAGAGTCAGGCTTCTCTAGAGATTCTGGGGCTGATCTTGAGGGATAAAAGGCAGAAGCAACAGAAATTTTGGGACCAATAAATGACCAAGTGAAACTGCAAACCACATGTTTCAAAAGACACAAAGATGACTTCCTCTTTAAATTCTTGTTAGTAGGAGAATCTAACAAAAGGGGACTAGAGACGTAACATAACATAACATAAGCCATAGGCTTATGTTATGGAGGGAGATGTGATATACTATGATGTGAAGATTAGAAAAGAATTCAGATAGTGGCCTTTGATATGGGTCTGAGCAGAGAGGATCTCTCTTTTTCTAAATCTAAAGTAATAAAAATTCATAGAAAACTTGGAAAATAGAGAAAACTATTCAGCAGAAAAGGAACTGCATATAATCCATTCACTAGAAACTAACGCACTTAACATGTCAGAATATTTCCATTTTCCTCTAGGCTTTTTGTTGTGTGTATTGAGTTTTTACTCAAGTGTACATCCTTTTTATTTTAATATCATATGGTGATTATTTTACCATGTTATTATTATATTCTTCAAACACATGACTTTTTAAAAACAGTGATATGTATTCTACTGATTGGTGCTACCACCCTTCATTTAATCAATCCTCTGTTGTCAGCCCTCGACATTGTTGATAGTTTTTCTTTATAAAGTCTGTTCTGAGATGAAGGGACATACACATGTATGTCTTTGTGTATCTTAAAGAAACTGATTGTTTCTTTAAGAGAGATTCTTTGAAAGGAAATTACTATGCATACCAGAAATGACCAGCTGCGCCATCAAGGACACTGGATGAAACAGCCATGTTACCAACATTGGTGCAATATGTGTGTATGTATACCTTTGTGTCTAATCCTTTATAATTTTATAAGTTTTATGGTTTGAAAAGATACTCTCATATTACTGTACTTTTGTTGTTGTTGCTGTTAGTGAAGTTGAATATCTCCCCCTCTTATTGGGAAAATATCTGTATTCCTTTTAAACTACATTTCCCATTCCTTCAGAATGTTCTCCTATTCCTTCATGACCTACAGCACCATTTGATTATGTATTACAGAAGTAATTCTCATATATGTTGACCACATCACATCATCTTGTTATCTGCCATTTAAATTATGTGTATGTGTGTGAATATATGTATGTGTTAAGTTTTGCAAGGTGAGTTGATGATGGAAGGTGGAAATGATAAGAAATATGTATCTGCCTGTACCTTTCTCCCAACTTCCAGCACAGAGTTCCTAAAACTCTTGTAAATACCTAAGTGATAGCAGCACTAGCAGCATCTTTTGTTCTACTGAGGTGACTCTAGGTGGGCTCCTGGATGGGGACTGCGTGGGCACTAGTAACCAGAAAGACCAACCCATGATTAGAAGCTTGGAATTTTCAGCTGTCTCTCCCAATTTTCCAGAGAGACAAGGGGCCAGAAACTTAGTTAATAATTGAGCATGCCTATGAGAGGAAAGGGCCTCCCTGGTAGCTCAGCTAGTAAAGAATCCTCCTGCAATGCAGGAGACCCTGGTTTGATTCCTAGGTCGAGAAGTGCTCCTGGAGAAGGGGTAGGCTACCCACTCCAGTATTCTTGGGCTTCCAAGGTGGCTCAGACAATAAATAATCTGCTCGCAATATGGGAGACCTGGGTTAGATCCCTGGTTTGGGAAGATCCTCTGGAGAAGGGCATGGCAACCCAGTCTAGTATTCTTGCCTGGAAAATCTCCATGGACAGAGGAGCCTGGCAAGCCACAGTCCATGGGGTTGCAAAGAGTTGGACACGACATAGCAACTAAGCATATGTGAGGAAGCCTCCACAAAAATCCCAATAGAACAGGGTTTGGAGAGCTTTCAGTTTGGAGAACACATCCACACTGGTAGGGAGACATACCTCAGCTCCACAGGGACAAAAGCTCCTACACTGGGACTCTCCCAGACCTCGCCCAATGGAACTCTTCATCTGGCTGTTCTTCTGTATCCTTTATCATATTCTTCAATAAGGTAGTTGATGTAAGGGTTTCCCTGAGTTTGGTAAGCTGCTCTGGCAAATCAGTAGAACCTGAGGAAGGGGTTGTAGAAACCTCGGATTTATAGCCTAATCACACAGAGATTGTGGGTAACCTGGGGAGCTACTACTTGCAATTGGCAGCTGGGGTGGGGTGAGAGCAGTTTTGTGGGACTGAGACCTTAACCTCAGGGAACTGACACCATCTCCAGGTAGACAGTGTTAGAACTGAATTAAATTCTAGGACATCAGATGGTTGTCTCAAAGATTTACACTACACATATGGTGACCAGAAGTGTCAGAAGTGCAGTGTTCTGAGTAGTAAAGGAGTCACACAGAAAAGAGACACAGGAGGAGAACAGTAGGTTTTTCCTAAGATACACAAGGCATTTTAGGAAGTGGAAATGATTGCTGAGATACACAATGCAGTTGATGAGCTCAAAAACAAAATAGACATGGCTAGTAGTCAAATTAGGATTCATTAGAAGACTTAAGAAATCTCTCACAACTTCCAGAAATAAAAGGTAGGATATATATGAGAAAAAAATTAAGGCATAGAAGATTGTAAACTACAATCTGTTCCAGTAGTAGCAATGGTCTTGGTTTTGCATTAACAAATATACAAAACAGAATAGGCTTCATCAAGCACCAAGTTTACTTAGATTTAAAAACTCAGGATAAGAGAAAACACAAGCACAGTATAAAGTCATCATGCTCTCAGGAAGCATGTGCTCACACAAGATGAGGCTGAGTATTGTGTAGACAACTTTTGGCTTCAGATTAAAAGGCTGTATACAGAAATGAATAGAAAGCCATTAAAAATTTCCAACGGTGAACTGAAGAATTAATACTAACAAACAAGAGCCTGGCTTTTACTCTTGGCCACTATAAGGCTTCCCAGTGGCTCAATGGTAAAGAACCTGCTCGTCAGTGCAGGAGACGCAGGAGACTCCAGTTCAATAGTGGATCAGGAAGATCTCCTGGGAAGAGGGCGTAGCAACCCACTCCAGTATTCTTGCTGGTAAAATCCCATGGACAGAGGATCCTGGTGGGTTAGAGACCATGGGGTTGCAAACAGTCAGACACAGCTGAGCAACCCTGGCAAACTAATATACTGCAAATTGATCTACAGATTCAATCTAACCTCCATCAAAATTCCAGCAAGTTTCTTTGCAGAAATTGGTAAGTTGATCTTAAAATTCCTATGGAAACTCAAGAAACCCACAATCTTGACAAAGAATAATAAAACTGGAAAATGCACAATGACCAATTTTAAAATAATTAAAATAATGTGGTACATGCATAAGAATAGACCAAAAAATCAATGGAATAGAAATGAGATTCCAGAAATAAATCCTGACATTTACCACACTTACAGTCAATTGATTTTTGACAAGAAAATTCAAGGGAGAAAGAATGGTCTTTTCAACAAATTGTGTTGACACAATATAATATCCATATGAAAAGAATTAATTTCAATCCTACCTCATAGCAAACACAAGAATGAACTCAAAATTGATTAAAGCTGTAAATGTAAGAGCTCAAATTATAGAATTATTTGAAGAAGATACAGAAGCAAATCTTTGTAACTTTGGGTTAGATAATGGTTTGACATCAAAGCATAAGCAAAAACAGAAAAAATAAATGAACTGGACATCAAATTTGAAAACCTTTATGCACCAAAGGATACTGTTAGCTAGTTAGAATAGGAAAAAGGAGTCCAGAATGGCGGTGGCTAAAAGACAAGGAAGGGGAAAGCCCATGAAAATAAAACAAAGGAAGGTCCAAGGACTGGAGTGGGGACCTCAGGTAGAACAAACAGCACTCCTGGCTAGCCCAATTTACAAACAGTAGGCCCAGGGGGAGGAAAAAACATATAAAAAGAGAAGCCAAAGGGCTGGGGGTCTCTCTTCTGCGCACACGCTCTCTCTCTCTCTCTCTGGGGGTCTCTCTTCTGCGCGCACGCTCTCTCTCTCTCTCGCTCTCTCTCTCGCTCTCTCTCTCTCTCTCTCTCGCTCGCTCTCTCTCTCGCTCTCTCTCTCTCTCTCTCTCTTTCTCCTCTTCACGTCTTTTGGGTCGGAGTGCTCTCTCTCTCTCTCTCTCCTCTTCACGTCTTTTGGGTCGGCGTGCCCTCACGCCTCGAGGATGTATTTTCCTTTTATTTTCTAAATAAAACTGAGCTGTAACACTGATCTGTCTGAGAGCTGAGAGCTGTGACACGGCCTGTCCAAGAGCTGAGACATATTCTGTCCAAGGTCTTTAACGTCCGTCACTTCAAATTTTTGTTGTGACAAGACAGAACCGAGGAAATTACACACTCCCCTGACAATACCATTACAAACTTGAAAAGACATCTCACACAATGGTAAGAAATATTTCCAAATCACATATATGTTAGAGACTTATATATATATATAAATATATAAAGAGAATATATAAAGAACTCTTTCAATTCAACGGTAAAAATCAGCAAGAGAAAAGCAACTAGAAACATACATAAGAATTCCCATAAAAATTTCAGCTGAGGAACTTCCCTGGTGGTCCAGTGGTAAAGAATCCACCTACCAAAAAAAAAAAAAAGAATCCACCTACCAATGCAGGGGACATGGCTTTGATCCCTGGTTCAGGAAGACGTCACATGCCGAGGGGCAATTAAGCCCCTGAGCCACAACTACTGAAGCCTATGTTCCCTAGAACCTGTGCTCCCCAACAAGAGAAGCCACCACAATAAGAAGCCCACACAAGCAGCAAGAGAAGATCCAGAGCAGACAAAAATAGAGATATAAAAATTATTTTTTTTAACTGCCAGCTGACTTTTCAGCAGAAATGGCTTACCTGGTAAGACAGTAAAGAATCCACCCGAAATGCAGGAGACCCAGGTAGATGTGGGTTTGATCCCTGGGTTGTGAAGATCCCCTGGAGAAGGGAATGGCCACACACTCTAGTATTCTTATCTGGGAAATCCCATGGGCAGAGGAGCCTGGTGGGCTACAGTCTATGGGGTTGCAAAGAGCTGGACATGACTAAGTGACTAAGCACAGCCGATAAGAAGGGATCAGCATGATATATTTTTAAATGATGAAAGGAAAAAAACCTACAACCAAGAACACTCTACTCAGGAAGGCTATCACTCAGATTTGAAGGACAGATAAAGAATTTTAAAGATAAGCAAAAAATAAAAAAGTTCAGTATCACTAAACTACTTGAGAAGAAATGCTTTAAAAACTTCTCTAAGTAAAAAAGAATAGGCCACAACTAGAAATATTAAAAGTATGGGGAAAAAAAGGCTCATTGGTAAAGGCACAAAAAAGGTAGTATAGTTCAACCACTTACAAAGCAAGGTTAAAAGACAAAGTAACCAAATCATCTATATCCACAATAAATAGGTTAAGATATACATAAGGGATGTAAAATATGATGTCACAAACAGTAAAAGGGGGGTAGGGTGGTGAGGGTAAAAATGCAGGGTGGTTAAAATGTGTCTGACATTAAGAGATCAGAAACTTAAAATAATCAAATATATATCCATAAATAAACCTCCTGGCCAGCACAAACAGAATTATATAACAGACAAACAGGAAAGAAAGGAATCTAAATATAAGACTAAATATAGTCATCAAGTTATAAGGAAGAGAGAAACAAAGAAGAAACAAAAAAGACCTAAAAAAACAACCAGAACATGGCCAACAAAATGGGGATAAGTACACATCTATCAACATTACTTCATTTTCGTTTTCCTGGCAGCACTATGAGATTCTCAGGATCTGACTTTCCTGATCACAGCAGTAAAAAAAAAAAAAAAAAAAAAAAAAAAAAACAGAAAAAAAA
>NC_057391.1:85594875-85608131 GCF_019320065.1 Cervus canadensis
AGTTGAGAAGTTTTTTCTCATCCTACTTCCTGACAGTAGACTGTTAGGAGTCCGGAAATCTTGATTCATTTTGAACAATTTCAGTCCTAATCCAATCTCTAGTCTAAATCAGCACAGATTGCTTCTGACAGTTCTCTTAGAAACTTTGCAGATTGCTTATGACTCCTACTGGGGCTAGTATCCTTGGACATAACCCACACAAACTTTTGGGGTCAGCATCTTTTGACCAAAGCCATATACACACTCAAATTTATGGTTCTTTCAACCTTGGGAAGAGGATTAGGGTGCTATGGAACACGGCCTCTAAGAGTTTTGCAATTATTTACCTGTGTTGTTTTTCAGTTGCAAAGTCATGTCCAAATCTTTGCGACCCCATGGACTCCAGCACACCAGTCCCCACTGTCCCTCACCACCTCCTGGAGTTCACTCAAGTTCATGTGCATTGAATCATTGATGCCATCCAACTATCTCATCCTCTGCCACCCTCTTCTCATTTTGCCTTCAATCTTTCCCAGCAACAGGGTCTTTTCCAGTGAGTCGGCTTTTTGCATCAGCTGGCCAAGGTATTGGAGCTTCAGCTTCAGCATCAGTCCCTCCAATGAGTATTTGGGGTTGATTCCCCTTAGGACTGACTGTCTTAATCTCCTTGACCTGTAAAGGTCTGTAAATCAGGCCCTTATATTTTTTATAAGCTGCTTTTTCTTTTTTTGTTCAGTTGAGAGCAGCTAGGAGGCAGAGTCTTTAAAAGTGAAGTCGCTCAGTCATGTGACTCCTTGCGACCCCATGGACTATAGCCCACCAGGCTTCTCGGTCCATGAACTTCTCCAGACAAGAATACTGGGGTGGGTTGTTTATAAGGTCTTAATAATCTTATGGGCTTCCAGGTGATTCAGTGGTAAAGAATCTGCCTGCCAAGGCAGGAGACTTCAGAGACCCGGGTTCAATCCCTTGGTCGGAAAGTATCCCCTGGAGAGGAAATGACAACCCACTCCAGTATTCTTGCTTGAAAAATTCCATGAACAGAGAAGTCTGATGTGCCACAGTCCATGGGGTCATGCTAAGAGTTGGTGCACACGAGACTGAGCACGCAATTGTCTTATAGATGCATCCTTTACTTGGTCTTGATCTGATACCACTAGCATCATCCTGGCTTTGATCTTTTCCCAGAGCTATTTCTTCCTTTGCCAACTTAACCATCTGGAGAGGCTTGGAATGAGAAACAGTTTTATTTTCCATCCTTAAAACTTTCAGGTTGAAAAACTTTCAGGTAGAAAAACTTTCCTCTGAATTCTGCTTGAAATCCAAACCGTTTCTTTAGGTCTACTTTCTCTTTCAACACTCCATTATCAGCAGTTAAATGAAGCCAGTTGACACTTTCAATGCTCTGTCTTGAACAACTTTTGCAAAATCCACAAGTTTATTAGTTATATTTTATATCATCCATATAAAATTGCTCCAAAAGATGTAAGGGGGAGGACAGTATATATATATACACACACTTTTGGTAGAGGGGGAATACATGCAATCAAGCACATATTTTTTGTAGAAAGCTTCTGCTGGTCTTGGGAGGCTTCTGCGAGTCAAGAGAAACAAGTATCACCATGAAAGCTTTTAGTGCTTTTCTAGAATGAGGAGATACAGGAATTGGGCTCATAAAATCAGCTCCTGAGACTAACTGAAGAGCTCTCCTGCCAGTTTTCCTGCAGCACAGAGTGCCTCATTTCTGATCTCCACCCTAAACTCCCCTCAGACGATGATGAAGGTCAACAGCTGCACTAGCACATGATTTAATCTTTGTAGAGGTCGATGGCAAGCACCCATGGCAAGTGCCATTTTCTAGTTGACAGCAGTAAACAATGATTCCATTTGTTTTATCCCTGTTTAGTTTGAGGAACTAAACAGACATACACAGATGTTATCCATGGCATGGTAAAGACAGAAAACGTTGATCACTCGAAAGAGCACTTTCTATGTGTCTGGTTCTGGGTAGGTGAATAAGAAACCATATTCTTAATGTCAATGATCTAAAAGTCAAAGATGCAAAGACAGTTCAACAGGAAAACGATTGTACTTTGATGTGATAAGGACCACAATAAACATAAATACACAAGTCACTGCAAGGGAACAGATAAGAAAGTAAAGATGATACCAGGGAAATTAGGTGCATAGAGGTGGCCATTTTACCAGGGTATGGATGCAGCTGCTAAGGGAAAGAAAAGAAGAAAATGGCCAAGGACACTGGTTAAGATTCAAAGAAGCAGACGGGAGGAAAGTCTGAAGGCAGGAAGAGAGTCAGGCATAGAAGTCAAGGGAAGAGAAAATGTCCAAAAAGCCACTACATCACAGGCAGAGGCAGAACCAGCCCCGTGAAATGAGATGTGGTCAGGAACTCTAATATACAGTTGATACAGGGCAGTCAAAGAGGATAAAGACCAAGAAGAGATGGCTTTATTGGGTTTGAATTCAACTCTTTATGTTGATGTGGAACTCAGATAAACTGTGATAATTCAGTCTTTCAAAGACATTAAAATGACTTCCTGACAAACAAGTATATTGGTTATATAGCTCTATCATAATGACTTATATCCCAAGAAGGGATAAATGAACTATAAGCTGAATGAGAAAGAAACACTTAGCTAAGATAATTAAGTTAGCTAGCTTTAATTGAGGGTTCAGAAGCTCCAAGTTTTGGAATGTAAATGGTAGAGAATAAGTTTCTTTTCAAATACGGTAGGATAATTTCAGGTTAAAAACTGAAGAGGTCTAAGGATTTAGTATCAGAGATGTCCCATTTCACTGTTTTGTTCTGTCTGAAGAAAATTTCATCATAAAAATAGAAATAGCTAGATGTTTGAAAAGTACAGAACAACTATTCTTTTTTTTTTTCTTTCCATTTTTAAACCTATTCCATATAGGAACAATTTAACCAAAATATAAAAGCATCTGCAACAAGATGTTAAAAAAATTTTTTTTGGTGTCAGTTTAAGACTCCAAGGATTAAGAACAAATAATAGGTGCAAAATACTGTTCTAGCAGGCAGGTAGCGAGGAATGAACAGAGAAACAGGGGCAGGGGCCGGGTGGCAGGACATCATGCAAATTGTAAAGAGTAGGGGGGTCCATGGGCAGACAAAAGAAAGCAGGAGCCTCTGGACTGATAGGAAACCACACATCTTGGATCCTAAGTGTCTGAGTAGTAGACAAAGAAATGTGGGGAAAGGCAGGAATCTCTTGCCTTCAACTGTGACCTGTTGTTCATTGTGCTCTCATTACAATGAGGTTGACCTTGCAGACAAGAAGTACACTTTATGAGCTGACACCAGGACACTTCTGATCTAAGCTAAACAAGGACAAGAATCCCCCCTCCCCTCGGGGAAATGGAGCTGGGATGAAAACCAAGGAATACTATTGATCCCCAAACTCTTCCTTCAGTTCAGTTCAGCCCCTCAGTCGTGTCTGACTCTGCAACCCCATGGACTGCAGCACGCCAGGCCTCCCTGTCCATCACCAACTCCCGGAGCTTACTCAAACTCATGTCCATTGAGTTGGTGATGCCATCCAACATCTCATCTTCTGTTGTCCCCTTCATCTCCAGCCTTCAATCTTTCCCAGCATCAGGGTCTTTTCAAATGAGTCTTTTCAAAGTCTTCCTTATCCAGTGGATGTTCTGCCCCTTCGTGTGTATGCCCCTCATAACTTGCCAAAGAAACCCAGGGCAGTGGCCCCTCATCTGTGTGCCCGCTCTCCCTTGGAGGGAGTATTCTTGCTTAAATACTTTCATTTTAGTTTCTTAATCTCCCTGCTTTGTCTTTGAATTATTTTACAGTGAAGAAAGAACTTTAACTTCACTAGGAACAATACTTCTATAATCTAAAATGAGAATACTTGCAAAAGAAAAGTCCTGAAACTTGCTTTGGCAATTCTTAGCATAAGGGCTGCCTCAAAGATATTTAAAAGGTTGGAGAGGGTAAGAAAGAGGACTATTTTTGAAGACAGAGGGTTTTAAAATGAGGTTAGCATTTGAATAATTAGATTGAATAAAACAGATTGCTCTTTCTAATGTGGGTGGGCCTCAGGCAATCAGTTGAAGGTCTGATGGATTATAAACTCTGCTAGAGCTGAGATATCAGTCTTTTCCTGTCTTCTGACTAGAAAAACTGGCTCGTCTTGGGTCTAAAGGCTGCCAGTTTGGGGACTGGAATTTATACCATCAGCTCTCCTGGTTTTTAGGTTTTCAGACTGGAAATATACCGCCAGTATAATGTCGGATCTCTTAGCTGGAGACTCAAGTCTGCAGCTTGCTAACTGCAGATCTTGTGACTTCTCAGTCTCCATCATTGCAAGAAATGACTTCTTAGTTCTGCTGGAGAACCCTGACTAATCCCCCTCCCCCTCTCCTTCTCTCTCCTCGACGTTCCTCCATGAATGGGCACAGTTCATGGTAAGGGGGCTGCCAGCAGTGAGTCTAGGCTTCACATGCCTTAGGTTCAGAATTAAGCAATGCACAATTAAACCAGAGTGCTCCTTCCTTTGAAATCTCAGCAAAACCCCCACTGTGTGCAATTCACTCTGACTCAGATAGGCACAGACCTGCACCAAGCAGCCCAGGCGGGAGAATGTCCTCTGGTTTTCAGAAAAACGGAAGCTGGGGCAGGGGCAACTGAAAGGAAAGCTCTGACGAACTAGGTCGGAGCCACAGGCCAAGCTCTTGAGCTAAACGTGGAGTCAGATCCATCCAAAAGGCTGAGCAGAGTGATTTCATGGGTTGCACTGTGCTTCCCTAAACGATAATGTTAAAATTTTTACGGCCCTCCATACCTCAGTATATGCCCTTATGGAGAAATAGCGCAATTGTAGATGCAGTCAATTAAGATGAGGTCATACTAAAGTCAGTCAGTTCAGTTCAGTTGCTCAGTCATGTCCGACTCTTTGCGACCATATAGGGACATGACAGCCACTACATTATCCAATTACCAGCTCCAGAGTATTTCTCAAATTCATGCCATGTTTTACGAGTTCAGTGAATGCCGATCCGCCATTCATCCTGTGCCTGGATTCTATCCATTCCCTGGCCACAACATCCCTCCAGCATACCAAAGGGTCTTTTCCAATGAGTCAACTCTTCGCATGAGGTGGCCAAAGTATTGGAGTTTCAGCTTCAGCATCAGTCCTTCAATGAACACCCAGGACTGATCTCCTTTAGGATGGACTGGATGGATCTCCTTGCAATCCAAGGGTCTCTCGATAGTCTTCTCCAACACCACAGTTCAAAAGCATCATTTTTTCAATGTAACAGGGCTTTCTTCACAGTACCAAGCTCATTCCTAATGAACAAACTGGAATACAACCAGAGACCTTAGGACAATGGCCCTTTGTTGGGAAGTAATGGTTCTTTGCTTATTTGATATGCTAGCTTCTAGGATTGGTCAAAAACTTTCCTCTTTCCAAGGAGCAGCGTCCTTTTAATTTCATGGCTGAAGTACATCTGCGTGATTTTTGGAGCCAAATAAGTCGCCAGAAGTTTCCACTGTCTACACAACTATCTAATTTCCTCATAGAGGTGATGGGACATTGAGCATGCCATGATCTCAGTATCCTGAAAGTTAAGTCTTTAAGCCAAATTTTCCACTACTCATTCCTTCAACGTTGTCGATCAAAGAGGTTTTCTAAGAGGTTCTCTTCACTTCTGCATAAGTGTGGTGTCATCTGCATATCTGAGTTTATTGATATTTCTCCCGACAATCTTGATTCCAGCTTGTGCTTCTTCCAGCCCAGTGTTTCTCAAGATGTACTCTGCATATAAGTTAAATAAGCAGGGTGACAATATACAGCCTTGACGGACTCCTTTTCCTATTTGGAACCAGTCTGTTGTTCCATGTCCAGTTCTAACTGTTGCTTCCTGACTGCATACAGGTTTCTCAAGAGGCAGGTCAGGTGGTCTGGTATTCCCATCTCCTTCAGAATTTTCCACAGTTTATTGTGATCCACACAGTCAAAGGCTTTGGTGTAGTCAATAAAGCAGAAATAGATGTTTTTCTGTAACTCTCTTGCTTTTTCGATGATCCAGCGGATATTGGCAATTTGATCTCTGGTTCCTCTGCCTTTTCTAAAACCAGCTTGAACATCTGGAAGTTCTCAGTTCATGTATTGCTGAAGCCTGGCTTGGAGAATTTTGAGCATTACCTTACTAGCGTGTGAGATGAGTGTGCAATTGTGCAGTTATTTGAGCATTCTTTGGGATTGCCTTTCTTAGGGATTGGAATGAAAATGGACCTTTTCCAGTCCTGTGGCCACTGCTGAGTTTTCCAAATTTGCTGGCATATTGAGTGCAGCACTTTCACAGCATCATCCTTCAGGATTTGAAATAGGTCAACTGGAATTCCATCACATCCACTAGCTTTGTTTGTAGTGATGCTTTCTAAGGCCCACTTGACTTCACATTCCAGGATGTCTGGCTCTAGGTGAATGATCACACCACTGTGATTATCTGGGTCGTGAAGATCTTTTTTGTACAGTTCTTCTGTGTATTCTTGCCACCTCTTCTTAATATCTCCTGCTTCTGTTATGTCCATACCATTTCTGTCCTTTATTGAGCCCATTTTTGCCTGAAATGTTCCCTTGGTATCTCTAATTTTCTTGAAGAGATCTCTAGTCTTTCCCATTCTGTTGTTTCCCTTTATTTCTTTGCACTGATCGCTGAGGAAGGCTTTCTTATACTAAAGTAGGGTGGGTCCTAATCCAACATGGCCGGGTGTCTTTCTAAGAAGACAGTGGTGATGAGGAAGGGGAAGCACGTTATGTGATGATGAAGGCAGAGATTACAATTATGCAGCTGCCAGTCTAGGAATGCCAGAAATTGCCAGCAAACTGCCAGAAACTAGGAAGAGCCAAGAAAGTTTCAAAAAGTACGTGTGTACTGGTAACACCTTGATTTTGGACCTCTAGGCTCTAGAAGTGTGAGGTAACACACTTCTGTTGTTTTTAAGCCATTCAGGCTGGTACTTTCTTATGGTCAGCCTTGTTGTTTAGTCATTACGTCATGCCCAACTCTTTGTGACCTCATGGACTACAGCATGCCGGGCTTCCCTGTCCTCCACTATCTCCCGCAGTCTGCTCAGACTCGTGTCCATTGAGTTGCTGATGCCATTCAGCTATCTCATCCTCTGTCACCCCCCTTTGACTCCTGCCCTCAATCTTTCCTAGCATCAGGATCTTTTCCTTTGAGTGGGCTCTTCCCAAAGTAGTAGAGCTTCAGCTTCAGTAGCAGCATCATGGTCACCTTAGGGAACTGATAAAGCTTAAGAGGTTATTTAATGAATATAATAGAAAGATATGGTTATCAGAAAAACAGAAGTTGGGGGAGGGGCAACTTAAAAAAATGTATCTTGATATAGTACTTACAAATAATTTTCATTGTTTTTAGGTAAAAACAAATCCTGCATATGTATCTATGCAAATGCTACCAGGCTAACTAAAACACAGATATTTTGTGTTTATCTGGAAGTTTTTCAACCTTTTTCTTACCCAGGTAGACATTCTGCTTGCCAATTATACCTTTTTTCCTATTGAAATGAAAAAATTGTTACTTAGAAGCAAATATTTCCCAACATGGAATTATGGGCTGTGTTGAAAATAATGAAAGAATCCTTCATATAAAATACATTTAAACTTTTGGCATCTTATCTATAGATTAGAATGAGACTATTATTAGAACCTAGGCATCTGAAGCAGTAACAGCAATGACACGTGATCAGGGACTATTCAATGTTCCAAAGTGATCATCCTTGCTCATTATCCTTCCTGGACACAGAATGGATGAAGTACACCTAACACTTTTAGTGAAAAGACATACATTTAAGCAAACAATAGAGCAAGTGACATGAAAATAGGAATGATGTAACTGAATGAATGTGAAGTCCATTTGTCAAATACTCAATAAGGTGAGCACTTGGGATATTTCACAATTTATTGGATGATGGTATGCATTTTCTAATTTATTGGATGCTTGCTTCTTTCATAAAGGTAAATTATATATCATTAATCTTTCTGGGAGGTTGTTGTCCTAGAGTTAATTTACTGATGATTTTTCAGATAATATACCTGCTAGAGAAGTAGTATGTAATCAATACAAGAAAGTAATCAGATAGGGTGTATATGCCCCCTTTTGAAAATTTTTTTATAATTAGTGGGATATAAACTGTGGGTTGGGTTAAAGAGAGGGACTAAAACAGAGGTACAACTTGCCCTTGAGTATCAGATAATCCTGACACTATTTCTTCTGCATCGGGGGCTCCTTTATTTTCTTACTCGTTTCCTTCATCTCTTGGTGCCCTCTGCCTCAGCCAAGTTCCTCTGGCACTCTGCTGTCACCCTGCTTCCCCATCCTTTTCTTCTAGTCTTAGGAACACCCTCACTCTCATCCCCAGGGAACTATAGTCCTGTTATTTCATTATGCATCACAATTTTTGCATCCCATTTTTTGGTAATACCTCTTATCCCTTCTAGCTTTGGGCTTAACATTTACATAAGCCAAAGGACCATTAAAATGTTTCCCAAGAGTTCTATCTTTAAGAGAAATGCTGCCCTCTTTTTATCAACAGGCTCTAATTACAAGCATCTTTTATATGTTCTGTCTTTCGTTGCTTCTAGTCAGGCCAAGTAAGCTCCTGCATACTGTCTGCCCATAGACAACAGTTACCAACTCTGGATGCAACACAGCCATGCACCTGAAAGCACTGGACAGTTACCAAACAGATTTTGGAGGGAGGAGGTAAATGCCTTGGATGGGTTTCAGTCTATCCTGTCTTTCCTTCCTTTTTCCTTTTCCTCCTCCTCCTCTTTTCCCATTAGTGTTTAACCTAGGTAGGTGGCAGGCCGAGACAGGCAGGACAGGTGAAAATCTAACAGAAAACCACACTCTTTTTCATCTAAAAAGCAGAGGGCAGAGCTGAGAAGCTACAGCTTCTAAAAGGCAAGGACTTACTTCCCTGGTTGTCTAGTGGTTAAGATTCTGCCTGCCAATGTAGGGAGGGCTTCCCTGATGGCTCAGAGGGTAAAGACTCTGCCTGCAATGCAGGAGACCCGGGTTCAATCCCTGGGTCAGGAAGATCCCCTGAAGAAGGAAATGGCAACCAAGTCCAGTATTCTTGCCTGGAGAATTCCAAGGACAGAGGAACCTGGCAGGCTCCAGTCAATAGCATCACAAAGACTCGGACATGAGTGAGTGACTAACAATTTCACTTTCACATTTCAATGCAGGGAATATGGGTTTGATCCCCTGCTCGAGGATTACACATGCCAAACGGCAACTAAGCCCCTGCGCCACAATGACTGAGTCTGCACGCCTGAGGGCCCATGCTCTGCAACAAGAGAATCCCCTGCAATGGAAGCCCATGCACCACAGCGGAGGAATAGCTCCCGCTCACCACAAAGGGACAGAGCCCATGTACAGCAATGAAAACCCAGCGCAGTCAAAAATGAATAAATTAATTAAATAAAATGTAAAAAGCAGGCAAAGTGGGGGCGGTGGGGGGACTCCAGAAAGAAGAGAGCCAGAGAGGAAGAGTTGCAAATCCTAAGTATAAATTTTGTGCAGAGATCTCAAAAACAAGGATAACAACCTGAGTTTGCAATGCTCATTTGAAGTAGGGGGCAGTCTCCTGGAACAGAGCACTTAACCTGTGGGATCTGACACTGTCTCTGGGTAGATAATGTCAGAATTGAGCTGCCTTGTAGGACATTGGGTGGCGCTAATGGTAAAGAACCCATCTGCCAGTGCAGGAGACATAAGAGACGTGGGTTTGATCCCTGGGTCTGGAAGATTCCCTGAAGGAGGCTGTGGTAACCCACCCCAGTATTCTTGCCTGGAGAATCCCATGGACAGAGGAGCTTGGCGGGTTACAGTCCATGGGGTTGCAAATAAACCCCATGAAGTGACTGAAGTGACTTGCACACATGTACATAGGACGCTTAGCTGGTGGTGTAGCCTTGTGTGTTTGGATGTGTGGGAAACCCTCACCATCCCCCGGCACTGGAATTGGTTCCATAACCTTTCAACTGAAACTTTTGTTCCACTTTGCTGTGTATATGAAAACCTGCTTTTTTTCTCATTAAAAAATTCTTATGAGCAACTTGGATAAAGTTACATAATACTGCTTAAGACCCAGTAAGAATGGCTGAATGCTAGATAAACATTAAAAAAACACAACAACAACTGGAAAAGATGTCTATATAAGCTTCATGGAAGTCTAGTATTATCTACCTGCTTAGGATTCTAGGGAAATTGATCCTAAGAAAGTTTATAGTCATAGAAAACAAGGCTCACTGATTGAGTGGTTAGCATATTAAAGTAACTAAGTACTTAAAAGAACAGGCAACTCCTTCTAATTCCTTAGATACAAAAATGATGTACAGGTTTATACTATGTATCCTCAACTTGAAAAACTAGAAACAATTAGATAAAGATTCAAATGTCTAGGAAAAAGGAGAAGTACTACATGAACTTCTGTTAAAAAAAAAAAAAGCCTGCAGCACAGTGTTGCTTTCTAAAATAATTTCAGAGTACATAGTTCTTTCTATATAACATAAAATCCAAAAAAAGAAAAGTGATAAATTCAACTGCATGAAAAATTAAATTCCTGTAAGATAGAATCCACCATAAGCAAAGTCAAAAGTCAGATGATAAACTTAGAAGCACTTGCAATTCATGTTACAAAGCATTAATTTCCTAACATATATAAGAGATAAAAATCTCCAGAAAGCAATAACAAAAAGACCAATAATCCAATACAAAAATAGGAAAGGATATGAACAGGCATATCACAAAAGAGTAAAATTAGTTATTTTAAAACATATGAAAAGATGCTCAGTCTAGATAATAAAAAAAGAAATATAAACTTACACCATAGTGAGCCTACACTTTTCACCACCACATTATCAAAGATCAGAAAAGATGATAATGTCCTCATGGTTCCAGGTATGAGGAAACCTGTCATTCATTAGTGTGAGTGTATGTCAATTACCATAACTTCTATGGAGGGCTGTTGGATTGGGACTAGCTGGGGAAAGGGGCTTCCCAGGTGGCACTAGGGGTAAAGACCTGCCTGCCAATGCAGGAGATGTAAGAGATACAGGCTTGATCCCTGGGTTGGGAAGATCCCCTGGAAGATCATCACTCCAGTATTCTTGTCTGGACAGAGGAGCCTGGCAGGCCACGGTCCATGCATTGCAAAAAGTCAAACAGGACTGAAGCGACTTGGCAGGCATGTACACAGCTAAGGAAAGGAATCCTGGAAATCATCACAGCTCTCTGCCACCTCTAACTTTTTTTCCTTTCCCCTTCTTGTCCCTGGTGGCTCAGATGGTAAAAGCATCTGCCTGCAATGTGGGAGATCCAGGTTCGATCCCTGGGTCAGGAAGATCCTCTGGAGAAGGAAATGGCAACCCACTCCAGTACTCTTGCCTGGAAAATTCCATGGATGGAGGAGCCTGGTGGGCTACAGTCCATGGGGTCGCAAAGAGCCGGACACTGAACAACTTCACTTTCACTTTTCACTTCTTGTAGCTTGCTGTTTATTTGCTAAGCTGTGTCTGACTCTTGCAACTGCGTGGACTGTAGCTCATCAGGCTCCTCTGTTCATGGGATTCTCCAGGCAAGAAAACTGGAGTGGGTTGCCATTCCTTCTCCAGGGGATCTTCCCAACGCAGGGATCGAACCTGCATCTCTTGCATTAGCAGGTGCATTCTTTACCCTCTTGTAGCTTAGCACCGAGCTAGTTCACCAGATTGGAGTTGGGTCTTTAGGCTAGTGGGAGACCTGTGGTTAAGGGCAGCATTAGTATGCAAAGTCACTAACTGAGCTCTGGCCCCTCGAGGACAGTTCCCAGTCCAGGAAGCACCCCCTGTAACAGAATTAAGCAAGTGCCCTCTCCCGGATCACCCTAGAAATACAAAGAGCTGAATGTGTATAGGGTCCTCATCCTGGACCACTTTCCATGGTTCATCCTGCAGTGCCCAGTGCAGAAGGCCTCTCCTGGGGCCTTAACAGGACAGTGAAGCCTTATACACTACCAGCCCTACCACCTGTGAGCGTTCCCAACAAACCTAATTTTCTGGGACTTCCCTGGTGGCACAGTGGGTAGGAATCCACCTGCCAATGCAGGGGACTCAAGTTTGATCTCTGGTCTGGGAAGATCCCCCATGTCTAGGAGCAACCAAGCCCGCGAGCCACAGCTGCAGAGCCAAGCACTGCAACTGCTGAAACCTGTGCTCCTGGGGCCTGTGCCCCACAACCAGGGAAGCCAGCACAACGAGAAGTCCAGGCAGCACGGTGAACAGTAGGCCCCGCTCACCGCAACGGGAGAGAGGCGGCTCAAGGCAGCAAAGACCCAGCACAGCCAAAAAAAAAATTTTTTTTCCCATTTTCTCCCATGCCACGTAACATGAGTGTGTGAGTGTGTGTCCATTATCTTTATGTGGACACATCCCAATTATAAATGCATACATCCTCTTGCTCAGTCATTTTGCTATTGAGATTTCATCTGCAGGTGTATTCATACACATACAGGAAATGCCTTTATGCAAAATTATTCATCATATCATTTTTTGAGATACAGAATATTGGAAACAGTCTAGATGTCAACAAGTAGGGAGCTAGCTAAATTATGGATTATGGTGCATGCATACAATGGAAAATTACACAGCTATAAAAAAGAATGAAAATGCTCTTTATGTATGGATAAGGAATAATTTCTAAAATAAATTTTTAGGTTGAAATTCAAGATGCAGGGGACTTAGTGGTTATACTTTGCCTTCCAATGCAGGAAGTGTGGGTTCGATTCCTGATCAATGAACTAAGATCCTGCAAGCCTTGTAGCCAAAAAAACCAAGCATAAAACAAATAATACTGTAACAAATTTGATAAAGACATTAAAAATGGTCCACACCCCCCCCCAAAAAAAAATCAAGATGCAAAATCCATTATGTAATATTAAGCTGATAACAATAGTTCCCTTTGGGAATATCCAGTGGTTATCTGTGAATAAGGTTAAGACAGGGAATTCTCTGTGGGTGCAGTGGTTAGAACTCTGTTCTCCCATGGCAGAGGGCATGGGTTTGATCCTTGGTTGGGGAATTCAGATCCTACAAGCTGTGTTTTGAGGCAAAAAATTTGAAAGAGAAATATTTTATTATACACCCCTTTGGGCCTTTTAAATTTTGAACCACAAAAATGTATTATATCTCTAAAACAAAACATTG